>NW_026888999.1:0-12297 GCF_032173495.1 Musca vetustissima
ATTGTCACTGGAAAATCGAGAAAATCCGTTTAGCAAAGTTTTTTCTTCGGTATAAGGTGTATATATTCTGAAAGTACGTTTCAAGGTGTATATATTCTGAAAGTACATTTCGAGACCTTTCAATTGATGTGGGTATCAATACTGCATCCATTTTAGTTTTTGCGCAATATGGCGTTTTCTACACAGAGTCCCCACTGTCACTGAGACTTGCAAGGAAAATCGAGAAAGTCCGTTAGGCGAAAGTTTGTTTTTCGGCATAGGGTGTATATATTCTGAAAGTCTCCATACTTCATCCATTTTAGTTTTTGCGCAATATGGCGTTTTCTACCCAGAGTCCCCACTGTCACTGAGACTTGCAATGAAAATCGAGAAAATCCGTTAGGCGAAGGTTTGTTTTTCGGAATATGGTGTGTATATTCTGACAGTACATTTTGAGACCTTTCAATTGATGTGGGTCTCCATACTGCATCCATTTTAGTTTTTGCGCAATGTGGCGTTTTCTACACAGAGTCCCCACTGTCACTGAGACTTGCAAGGAAAATCGAGAAAGTCCGTTAGGCGAAAGTTTGTTTTTCGGTATAAGGTGTATATATTCTGAAAGTACATTTCGAGACCTTTCAATTGATGTGGGTCTCCATACTGCATCCATTTTAGTTTTTGCGCAATATGGCGTTTTCTACCCAGAGTCCCCACTGTCACTGAGACTTGCAATGAAAATCGAGAAAATCCGTTAGGCGAAGGTTTGTTTTTCGGAATATGGTGTGTATATTCTGACAGTACATTTTGAGACCTTTCAATTGATGTGGGTCTCCATACTGCATCCATTTTAGTTTTTGCGCAATATGGCGTTTTCTACACAGAGTCCCCACTTTTTTCCACAACATGGCGTTTTCTACACAGACTCCCCATTGTCACTGGAAAATCGAGAAAATCCGTTTAGCAAAGTTTTTTCTTCGGTATAAGGTGTATATATTCTGAAGGTACGTTTCGAGACCTTTCAATTGATGTGGGTCTCCATACTGCATCCATTTTAGTTTTTGCGCAATATGGCGTTTTCTACCCAGAGTCCCCACTGTCACTGAGACTTGCAATGAAAATCGAGAAAATCCGTTAGGCGAAGGTTTGTTTTTCGGAATATGGTGTGTATATTCTGAAAGTACATTTTGAGACCTTTCAATTGATGTGGGTATCCATACTGCATCCATTTTACTGCATATATCCATACTCCATACTGCATTTCTACACAGAGTCCCCACTGTCACTGAGACTTGCAAGGAAAATCGAGAAAATCCGTTAGGCGAAAGTTTGTTTTCCGGCATATGGTGTATATATTCTGAAAGTACATTTCGAGACCTTTCAATTGATGTGCGTATCAATACTGCATCCATTTTAGTTTTTGCGCAATATGGCGTTTTCTACACAGAGTCCCCACTTTTTTCCACAACATGGCGTTTTCTACACAGACTCCCCATTGTCACTGGAAAATCGAGAAAATCCGTTTAGCAAAGTTTTTTCTTCGGTATAAGGTGTATATATTCTGAAAGTACGTTTCGAGACCTTTCAATTGATGTGGGTCTTCATACTGCATCCATTTTAGTTTTTGCGCTATATGGCGTTTTCTACACAGAGTCCCCACTGTCACTGAGACTTGCAATGAAAATCGAGAAAATCCGTTAGGCGAAGGTTTGTTTTTCGGTATAAGGTGTATATATTCTGAAAGTACATTCCGAGACCTTTCAATTGATGTGGGTATCAATACTGCATCCATTTTAGTTTTTGCGCAATATGGCGTTTTCTACCCAGAGTCCCCACTGTCACTGAGACTTGCACTGGAAAATCGAGAAAATCCGTTAGGCGAAGGTTTGTTTTCCGGCATATGGTGTGTATATTCTGAAAGTACATTTCGAGACCTTTCAATTGATGTGGGTATCAATACTGCATCCATTTTAGTTTTTGCGCAATATGGCGTTTTCTACACAGAATCGCCACTGTCACTGAGACTTGCAAGGAAAATCGAGAAAATCCGTTAGGCGATGGTTTGTTTTTCGGCATATGGTGTATATATTCTGAAAGTACATTTCGAGACCTTTCAATTGATGTGGTATCAATACTGCATCCATTTTAGTTTTTGCGCAATATGGCGTTTTCTACACAGAGTCCCCACTGTCACTGAGACTTGCAAGGAAAATCGAGAAAATCCGTTAGGCGAAAGTTTGTTTTTCGGCATAGGGTGTATATATTCTGAAAGTACATTTCGAGACCTTTCAATTGATGTGGGTATCCATACTGCATCCATTTTAGTTTTTGCGCAATATGGCGTTTTCTACACAGAGTCCCCACTTTTTTCCACAACATGGCGTTTTCTACACAGACTCCCCATTGTCACTGGAAAATCGAGAAAATCCGTTTAGCAAAGTTTTTTCTTCGGTATAAGGTGTATATATTCTGAAAGTACATTTCGAGACCTTTCAATTGATGTGGGTATCAATACTGCATCCATTTTAGTTTTTGCGCAATATGGCGTTTTCTACCCAGAGTCCCCACTGTCACTGAGACTTGCAACCAAAATCGAGAAAATCCGTTAGGCGAAGGTTTTTTTTCCGGCATATGGTGCATATATTCTGAAAGTACATTTCGAGACCTTTCAATTGATGTGGGTATCAATACTGCATCCATTTTAGTTTTTGCGCAATATGGCGTTTTCTACACAGAGTCCCCACTGTCACTGAGACTTGCAAGGAAAATCGAGAAAGTCCGTTAGGCAAAGTTTGTTTTTCGGCATAGGGTGTATATATTCTGAAAGTACATTTCGAGACCTTTCAATTGATGTGCGTATCAATACTGCATCCATTTTAGTTTTTGCGCAATATGGCGTTTTCTACACAGAGTCCCCACTTTTTTCCACAACATGGCGTTTTCTACACAGACTCCCCATTGTCACTGGAAAATCGAGAAAATCCGTTTAGCAAAGTTTTTTCTTCGGTATAAGGTGTGTATATTCTGAAAGTACATTTCGAGACCTTTCAATTGATGTGCGTATCAATACTGCATCCTTTTTAGTTTTTGCGCAATATGGCGTTTTCTACCCAGAGTCCCCACTGTCACTGAGACTTGCAATGAAAATCGAGAAAATCCGTTAGGCGAAGGTTTGTTTTTCGGAATATGGTGTGTATATTCTGAAAGTACATTTCGAGACCTTTCAATTGATGTGGGTCTCCATACTGCATCCATTTTAGTTTTTGCGCAATATGGCGTTTTCTACACAGAGTCCCCACAGTCACTGAGACTTGCAATGAAAATCGAGAAAATCCGTTAGGCGAAGGTTTGTTTTTCGGAATATGGTGTGTATATTCTGACAGTACATTTTGAGACCTTTCAATTGATGTGGGTCTCCATACTGCATCCATTTTAGTTTTTGCGCAATATGGCGTTTTCTACACAGAGTCCCCACTTTTTTCCACAACATGGCGTTTTCTACACAGACTCCCCATTGTCACTGGAAAATCGAGAAAATCCGTTTAGCAAAGTTTTTTCTTCGGTATAAGGTGTATATATTCTGAAAGTACATTTCGAGACCTTTCAATTGATGTGGGTCTCCATACTGCATCCATTTTAGTTTTTGCGCAATATGGCGTTTTCTACCCAGAGTCCCCACTGTCACTGAGACTTGCAATGAAAATCGAGAAAATCCGTTAGGCGAAGGTTTGTTTTTCGGAATATGGTGTGTATATTCTGAAAGTACATTTTGAGACCTTTCAATTGATGTGGGTATCCATACTGCATCCATTTTAGTTTTTGCGCAATATGGCGTTTTCTACACAGAGTCCCCACTGTCACTGAGACTTGCAAGGAAAATCGAGAAAATCCGTTAGGCGAAAGTTTGTTTTTCGGCATAGGGTGTATATATTCTGAAAGTACATTTCGAGACCTTTCAATTGATGTGCGTATCAATACTGCATCCATTTTAGTTTTTGCGCAATATGGCGTTTTCTACACAGAGTCCCCACTTTTTTCCACAACATGGCGTTTTCTACACAGACTCCCCATTGTCACTGGAAAATCGAGAAAATCCGTTTAGCAAAGTTTTTTCTTCGGTATAAGGTGTATATATTCTGAAAGTACGTTTCGAGACCTTTCAATTGATGTGGGTCTTCATACTGCATCCATTTTAGTTTTTGCGCTATATGGCGTTTTCTACACAGAGTCCCCACTGTCACTGAGACTTGCAATGAAAATCGAGAAAATCCGTTAGGCGAAGGTTTGTTTTTCGGTATAAGGTGTATATATTCTGAAAGTACATTCCGAGACCTTTCAATTGATGTGGGTATCAATACTGCATCCATTTTAGTTTTTGCGCAATATGGCGTTTTCTACCCAGAGTCCCCACTGTCACTGAGACTTGCAAGGAAAATCGAGAAAATCCGTTAGGCGAAGGTTTGTTTTTCGGCATATGGTGTATATATTCTGAAAGTACATTTCGAGACCTTTCAATTGATGTGGGTATCAATACTGCATCCATTTTAGTTTTTGCGCAATATGGCGTTTTCTACACTGAGTCCCACTGTCACTGAGACTTGCAAGGAAAATCGAGAAAATCCGTTAGGCGAAGGTTTGTTTTCGGCATATGGTGTATATATTCTGAAAGTACATTTCGAGACCTTTCAATTGATGTGGGTATCAATACTGCATCCATTTTAGTTTTTGCGCAATATGGCGTTTTCTACACAGAGTCCCCACTGTCACTGAGACTTGCAAGGAAAATCGAGAAAGTCCGTTAGGCGAAAGTTTGTTTTTCGGCATAGGGTGTATATATTCTGAAAGTACATTTCGAGACCTTTCAATTGATGTGGGTCTCAATACTGCATCCATTTTAGTTTTTGCGCAATATGGCGTTTTCTACACAGAGTCCCCACTTTTTTCCACAACATGGCGTTTTCTACACAGACTCCCCATTGTCACTGGAAAATCGAGAAAATCCGTTTAGCAAAGTTTTTTCTTCGGTATAAGGTGTATATATTCTGAAAGTACATTTCGAGACCTTTCAATTGATGTGGGTATCAATACTGCATCCATTTTAGTTTTTGCGCAATATGGCGTTTTCTACCCAGAGTCCCCACTGTCACTGAGACTTGCAACCAAAATCGAGAAAATCCGTTAGGCGAAGGTTTGTTTTCCGGCATATGGTGTATATATTCTGAAAGTACATTTCGAGACCTTTCAATTGATGTGGGTATCAATACTGCATCCATTTTAGTTTTTGCGCAATATGGCGTTTTCTACACAGAGACCCCACTGTCACTGAGACTTGCAAGGAAAATCGAGAAAGTCCGTTAGGCAAAGTTTGTTTTTCGGCATAGGGTGTATATATTCTGAAAGTACATTTCGAGACCTTTCAATTGATGTGCGTATCAATACTGCATCCATTTTAGTTTTTGCGCAATATGGCGTTTTCTACACAGAGTCCCCACTTTTTTCCACAACATGGCGTTTTCTACACAGACTCCCCATTGTCACTGGAAAATCGAGAAAATCCGTTTAGCAAAGTTTTTTCTTCGGTATAAGGTGTGTATATTCTGAAAGTACATTTCGAGACCTTTCAATTGATGTGGGTCTCCATACTGCATCCATTTTAGTTTTTGCGCAATATGGCGTTTTCTACCCAGAGTCCCCACTGTCACTGAGACTTGCAATGAAAATCGAGAAAATCCGTTAGGCGAAGGTTTGTTTTTCGGAATATGGTGTGTATATTCTGACAGTACATTTTGAGACCTTTCAATTGATGTGGGTCTCCATACTGCATCCATTTTAGTTTTTGCGCTATATGGCGTTTTTCTACACAGAGTCAATTGATGTGGGTCTCCATACTGCATCCATTTTAGTTTTTGCGCAATATGGCGTTTTCTACCCAGAGTCCCCACTGTCACTGAGACTTGCAATGAAAATCGAGAAAATCCGTTAGGCGAAGGTTTGTTTTTCGGAATATGGTGTGTATATTCTGACGTTTTCTACCCAGAGTCCCCACTGTCACTGAGACTTGCAATGAAAATCGAGAAAATCCGTTAGGCGAAGGTTTGTTTTTCGGAATATGGTGTGTATATTCTGAAAGTACATTTCGAGACCTTTCAATTGATGTGGGTCTCCATACTGCATCCATTTTAGTTTTTGCGCAATATGGCGTTTTCTACACAGAGTCCCCACTGTCACTGAGACTTGCAACTGGAAAATCGAGAAAATCCGTTTAGCAAAGTTTTTTTCGGCATATGGTGTATATATTCTGAAAGTACCTTTCGAGACCTTTCAATTGATGTGGGTATCAATACTGCATCCATTTTAGTTTTTGCGCAATATGGCGTTTTCTACACAGAGTCCCCACTTTTGTCACTGAGACTTGCAAGGAAAATCGAGAAAATCCGTCTAGCGAAAGTTTGTTTTTCGGCATAGGGTGTATATATTCTGAAAGTACATTTCGAGACCTTTCAATTGATGTGGGTATCAATACTGCATCCATTTTAGTTTTTGCGCAATATGGCGTTTTCTACACAGAGTCCCCACTTTTTTCCACAACATGTCACAGACTCCCCATTGTCACTGGAAAATCGAGAAAATCCGTTTAGCAAAGTTTTTTTTCGGTATAAGGTGTATATATTCTGAAAGTACATTTCGAGACCTTTCAATTGATGTGGGTCTCCATACTGCATCCATTTTAGTTTTTGCGCAATATGGCGTTTTCTACCCAGAGTCCCCACTGTCACTGAGACTTGCAACCAAAATCGAGAAAATCCGTTAGGCGAAGGTTTGTTTTCCGGCATATGGTGTATATATTCTGAAAGTACATTTCGAGACCTTTCAATTGATGTGGGTATCAATACTGCATCCATTTTAGTTTTTGCGCAATATGGCGTTTTCTACACAGAGTCCCCACTGTCACTGAGACTTGCAAGGAAAATCGAGAAAATCCGTTAGGCAAAGTTTGTTTTTCGGCATAGGGTGTATATATTCTGAAAGTACATTTCGAGACCTTTCAATTGATGTGCGTATCAATACTGCATCCATTTTAGTTTTTGCGCAATATGGCGTTTTCTACACAGAGTCCCCACTTTTTTCCACAACATGGCGTTTTCTACACAGACTCCCCATTGTCACTGGAAAATCGAGAAAATCCGTTTAGCAAAGTTTTTTCTTCGGTATAAGGTGTATATATTCTGAAAGTACATTTCGAGACCTTTCAATTGATGTGGGTCTCCATACTGCATCCATTTTAGTTTTTGCGCAATATGGCGTTTTCTACCCAGAGTCCCCACTGTCACTGAGACTTGCAATGAAAATCGAGAAAATCCGTTAGGCGAAGGTTTGTTTTTCGGAATATGGTGTGTATATTCTGACAGTACATTTTGAGACCTTTCAATTGATGTGGGTCTCCATACTGCATCCATTTTAGTGTTTGCGATGGCGCTACACAGAGTCCCCACTTTTTTCCACAACATGTCGTTTTCTACACTGGAAAATCGAGAAAATCCGTTTAGCAAAGTTTTTTCTTCGGTATAAGGTGTATATTCTGAAAGTACATTTCGAGACCTTTAATTGATTTGGGTCTCCATACTGCATCCATTTTAGTTTTTGCGCAATATGGCGTTTTCTACACAGAGTCCCCACTGTCACTGAGACTTGCAACCAAAATCGAGAAAATCCGTTAGGCGAAGGTTTGTTTTTCGGCATATGGTGTGTATATTCTGAAAGTACATTTCAGACCTTTCAATTGATGTGGGTATCCATACTGCATCCATTTTAGTTTTTGCGCAATATGGCGTTTTCTACCCAGAGTCCCCACTTTCATTGGAAAATCGAGAAAATCCGTTTAGCAAAGTTTTTTCTTCGGTATATGGTGTATATATTCTGAAAGTACATTTCGAGACCTTTCAATTGATGTGGGTCTCCATACTGCATCCATTTTAGTTTTTGCGCAATATGGCGTTTTCTACCCAGAGTCCCCACTGTCACTGAGACTTGCAATGAAAATCGAGAAAATCCGTTAGGCGAAGGTTTGTTTTTCGGAATATGGTGTGTATATTCTGAAAGTACATTTTGAGACCTTTCAATTGATGTGGGTCTCCATACTGCATCCATTTTAGTTTTTGCGCAATATGGCGTTTTCTACACAGAGTCCCCACTTTTGTCACTGAGACTTGCACTGGAAAATCGAGAAAATCCGTTAGGCGAAAGTTTGTTTTTCGGTATAAGGTGTATATATTCTGAAAGTACATTTCGAGACCTTTCAATTGATGTGGGTCTCCATACTGCATCCATTTTAGTTTTTGCGCAATATGGCGTTTTCTACACAGAGTCCCCACTGTCACTGAGACTTGCAACTGGAAAATCGAGAAAATCCGTTAGGCAAAGGTTTGTTTTCCGGCATATGGTGTATATATTCTGAAAGTACATTTCGAGACCTTTCAATTGATGTGGGTATCAATACTGCATCCATTTTAGTTTTTGCGCAATATGGCGTTTTCTACACAGAGTCCCCACTGTCACTGAGACTTGCAAGGAAAATCGAGAAAATCCGTTAGGCGAAGGTTTGTTTTTCGGCATATGGTGTGTATATATTCTGAAAGTACATTTTGAGACCTTTCAATTGATGTGGGTCTCCATACTGCATCCATTTTAGTTTTTGCGCAATATGGCGTTGTCTACCCAGAGTCCCCACTGTCACTGAGACTTGAAACCAAAATCGAGAAAATCCGTTAGGCGAAGGTTTTTTTCCGGCATATGGTGTATATATTCTGAAAGAACGTTTTGAGACCTTTCAATTGATGTGGGTATCAATACTGCATCCATTTTAGTTTTTGCGCAATATGGCGTTTTCTACCCAGAGTCCCCACTGTCACTGAGACTTGCAAGGAAAATCGAGAAAATCCGTTAGGCGAAGGTTTGTTTTTCGGCATATGGTGTATATATTCTGAAAGTACATTTCGAGACCTTTCAATTGATGTGCGTATCAATACTGCATCCATTTTAGTTTTTGCGCAATATGGCGTTTTCTACACAGAGTCCCCACTTTTTCAAGACCTTTCAATTGATGTGGGTCTTCATACTGCATCCATTTTAGTTTTTGCGCTATATGGCGTTTTCTACACAGAGTCCCCACTGTCACTGAGACTTGCAACCAAAGTCCGTTTTTCATTTTAGTTTTTGCGCAATATGGCGTTTTCTACCCAGAGTCCCCACTGTCACTGAGACTTGCAACCAAAATCGAGAAAATCCGTTAGGCGAAGGTTTGTTTTCCGGCATATGGTGTGTATATTCTGAAAGTACATTTCGAGACCTTTCAATTGATGTGGGTATCAATACTGCATCCATTTTAGTTTTTGCGCAATATGGCGTTTTCTACACAGATTCCCCACTGTCACTGAGACTTGCAAGGAAAATCGAGAAAGTCCGTTAGGCGAAAGTTTGTTTTTCGGCATAGGGTGTATATATTCTGAAAGTACATTTCGAGACCTTTCAACTGATGTGCGTATATACATGCGTATATGCATCCATTTTAGTTTTTGCGCAATATGGCGTTTTTAACACAGAGTCCCCACTTTTTTCCACAACATGGCGTTTTCTACACAGACTCCCCATTGTCACTGGAAAATCGAGAAAATCCGTTTAGCAAAGTTTTTTCTTCGGTATAAGGTGTATATATTCTGAAAGTACGTTTCGAGACCTTTCAATTGATGTGGGTCTTCATACTGCATCCATTTTAGTTTTTGCGCTATATGGCGTTTTCTACACAGAGTCCCCACTGTCACTGAGACTTGCAATGAAAATCGAGAAAATCCGTTAGGCGAAGGTTTGTTTTTCGGTATAAGGTGTATATATTCTGAAAGTACATTCCGAGACCTTTCAATTGATGTGGGTATCAATACTGCATCCATTTTAGTTTTTGCGCAATATGGCGTTTTCTACACAGAGTCCCCACTGTCACTGAGACTTGCAAGGAAAATCGAGAAAGTCCGTTAGGCGAAAGTTTGTTTTTCGGTATAAGGTGTATATATTCTGAAAGTACATTTCGAGGCCTTTCAATTGATGTGGGTATCAATACTGCATCCATTTTAGTTTTTGCGCAATATGGCGTTTTCTACACAGAGTCCCCACTGTCACTGAGACTTGCAAGGAAAATCGAGAAAGTCCGTTAGGCGAAAGTTTGTTTTTCGGCATAGGGTGTATATATTCTGAAAGTACATTTCGAGACCTTTCAATTGATGTGCGTATCAATACTGCATCCATTTTAGTTTTTGCGCAATATGGCGTTTTCTACACAGAGTCCCCACTTTTTTTCCACAACATGGCGTTTTTTACACAGACTCCCCATTGTCACTGGAAAATCGAGAAAATCCGTTTAGCAAAGTTTTTTCTTCGGTATAAGGTGTGTATATTCTGAAAGTACATTTCGAGACCTTTCAATTGATGTGGGTCTCCATACTGCATCCATTTTAGTTTTTGCGCTATATGGCGTTTTCTACACAGAATCGCCACTGTCACTGAGACTTGCAAGGAAAATCGAGAAAGTCCGTTAGGCGAAAGTTTGTTTTTCGGTATAAGGTGTATATATTCTGAAAGTACATACCGAGACCTTTCAACTGATGTGGGTCCCCATACTGCATCCATTTTAGTTTTTGCGCAATATGGCGCTTTCTACACAGAGTCCCCACTTTTTTCCACAACATGGCGTTTTTTACACAGACTCCCCATTGTCACTGGAAAATCGAGAAAATCCGTTTAGCAAAGTTTTTTTTCGGTATAGGGTGTATATATTCTGAACGTACGTTTCGAGACCTTTCAATTGATGTGGGTCTCCATACTGCATCCATTTTAGTTTTTGCGCAATATGGCGTTTTCTACACAGAGTCCCAACTGTCACTGAGACTTGCAATGAAAATCGAGAAAATCCGTTAGGCGAAGGTTTGTTTTATTCGGAATATGGTGTGTATATTCTGACAGTACATTTTGAGACCTTTCAATTGATGTGGGTCTCCATACTGCATCCATTTTAGTTTTTGCGCAATATGGCGTTTTCTACCCAGAGTCCCCACTGTCACTGAGACTTGCAATGAAAATCGAGAAAATCCGTTAGGCGAAGGTTTGTTTTTCGGATATGGTGTGTATATTCTGACAGTACATTTTGAGACCTTTCAATTGATGTGGGTCTCCATACTGCATCCATTTTAGTTTTTGCGCAATATGGCGTTTTCTACACAGAGTCCCCACTTTTTTCCACAACATGGCGTTTTCTACACAGACTCCCCATTGTCACTGGAAAATCGAGAAAATCCGTTTAGCAAAGTTTTTTCTTCGGTATAAGGTGTATATATTCTGAAATTACGTTTCGAGACCTTTCAATTGATGTGGGTCTCCATACTGCATCCTTTTTAGTTTTTGCGCTATATGGCGTTTTCTACACAGAGTCCCCACTGTCACTGAGACTTGCAATGAAAATCGAGAAAATCCGTTAGGCGAAGGTTTGTTTTCCGGCATATGGTGTATATATTCTGAAAGTACATTTCGAGGCCTTTCAATTGATGTGGGTATCAATACTGCATCCATTTTAGTTTTTGCGCAATATGGCGTTTTCTACCCAGAGTCCCCACTGTCACTGAGACTTGCAACCCAAATCGAGAAAATCCGTTAGGCGAAGGTTTGTTTTCCGGCATATGGTGTGTATATTCTGAAAGTACATTTCGAGGCCTTTCAATTGATGTGGGTATCAATACTGCATCCATTTTAGTTTTTGCGCAATATGGCGTTTTCTACACAGAGTCCCCAATGTCACTGAGACTTGCAAGGAAAATCGAGAAAGTCCGTTAGGCGAAAGTTTGTTTTTCGGCATAGGGTGTATATATTCTGAAAGTACATTTCGAGGCCTTTCAATTGATGTGCGTATCAATACTGCATCCATTTTAGTTTTTGCGCAATATGGCGATTTCTACACAGAGTCCCCACTTTTTTCCACAACATGGCGTTTTCTACACAGACTCCCCATTGTCACTGGAAAATCGAGAAAATCCGTTTAGCAAAGTTTTTTCTTCGGTATAAGGTGTGTATATTCTGAAAGTACATTTCGAGACCTTTCAATTGATGTGGGTCTCCATACTGCATCCATTTTAGTTTTTGCGCTATATGGCGTTTTCTACACAGAATCGCCAATGTCACTGAGACTTGCAAGGAAAATCGATAAAGTCCGTTAGGCGAAAGTTTTTTCTTCTGTATAAGGTGTATATATTCTGAAAGTACATTCCGAGACCTTTCAACTGA
>NW_026889000.1:0-12318 GCF_032173495.1 Musca vetustissima
ATAATTTTATATTGTAAAGTTTTAGTCTTTTCTGAGACTTATAGTAAAACATAATGGCGAACATTTCAGTAGAATATTCTGAGGGGACTGAAAAGACCTCTTCATTGAGTCGGTTTAGGGTTAAAATTGTATAACAAAATATTCCTCGATATTTTATCAGTAATATTGCCGAAGACACTCTATATCTAAAATGCAAGGATTTCAAGAACTCATAATTCGAAAATGATCAAAATTGAACCCTTTTTAGGTTACCTCCTGATGTAAACTTTCAAAACGCCGATACACGTGTCTTCTGTTTTTTTGTCCCTCTTTCATAGTCTTTTGGAATTTCCGGATAATTATCAAAAAAAAAAAAAAAAAAAAAAAAAATGAAATTTGTCGCACAGTGTTATTATTCTGGAATATTTTGAAATATTCTTCTGTACACACGAATAACATGTCAGTCAAGGGAGAGGTAGTAATAATTCAGATAGAGCTTAAAAATTCTCTACATATATTGCTTATACTCCTAATATTTTTGGTATTAATTCATGTTTCGTTTGTAACTCATCGAAATAATCAATTCCGACCCGTCTGTCTGTTGTATTTATTCTAGCCTCTAAACAAATTGTGATAGATTGCCAAAATTTTGCAGAGAGTAGTCTTTTGTCTGGATGCAGTCAAGTTTATGCATAGCTCTAATATAATGCTACCCCCCAATTTTCGGTATTTTGGGACTGTTTTTCAACCAAATACGCTGTAATTTGGTACATTGGGTTCTTATTGGGCACCAAATGTCGCTAAAATTTGGTAATTACGGTACTTATAGGGTACCAAATTTCTTCACTAAGAGATATCAATATAGTTATTTTTTTCGGATAGCCCCCGTTTCTCCCAATTTTCCAGTATTTTGGGGGTTTGGAGCGTATTTTTGGACCGGATTTGTTTAATGTAGTACTTTTTGTTATTATTGCGCACTAAATCTGTGTACTAAAAATTATTATTTTTTTCGGGTAGCTCCCATATAAGGCAGTCCCCAAGTTCCGTTGTTCAACCGAATCCGCTGTAATTTTGTATTTTCTAGCCGTACATGCCAACAAATCTCCCTGCCAAAAATTTGTAACATTCACCCAATTCTTATAATCAAATAGTTAAGTGATTTGTTCCGCGTTTTGGGTTTGTTCCTATATAGTCGTGTTCCTCTATAGTAGGTGATGATATTATGTACTCGAAAGTATGGAATTCTAAGACGATTTTGCTGATTCAGCCATCTGTTGTAATCGTTCTACATTCGGATATAATGATACCTACCGATGTTTATAGCCTTCACCACACTGTAGTACAGGGTATTATGTCTTTGTGCATATGTTTGTAACAGGCAAAAGGGAAGGAGATAGACCCATGGTTCCTTTTGAGAATATGCATAGAAGCACTTTCTGAGTCGATTTATGCATGTCCGTCCGTCCACGTATTTTTGTGAACAAAGTACAGGTCGCATTTATGATCTGATTTGGATGAAATTTGGCATAGGTCACTTACTTGGCCCAAGGACGAACCCTATTGAAATTGGGAAAAATCGGTTCAGATTTATATATAGCTCCGATATATATATATATATATATACATATATATTCGTTCGATTAAATGTAAATGGTGCACCAACGTCCCTATACATATTTCGATTTGCACGAAATTTGACACAACGTAATGAATTAGGCCTAGAATGACGTGTGTTAAGTTTCCTGAAAATCGGTTCAGATTTAGATATAGCTCCCATATATATTTTCGTCCTATTAATTGTAAATGGTGCACCAAATTCCCTATTTATATATATATGTATATATATAGATTTGCACGAAATTTGACACAGGCCTAATAATGAATTAAGTCTAGAATGATGTCTGTTAACTTTCCAAAAAATCCGTTCAGATTTAGATATAGCTCCCGTCCGATTTAATGTAAATGGCGCACCAATTTACATTGCACTAAATTTGACACAGCGTAATGAATTAGAATGACGTGTGTTAAGTTTCCTGGAAATCGGTTCAGATTTAGATATAGCTCTCATATATATTTTCATCCTATTAAATGTAAATGATGCACCAAAGTCCCTATATATTTCGATTTGCACGAAATGTGGCACAGCGTCATGAATTAAGTCTAGAATGATGTGTTTTAAGTTTCGTTAAAATCGGTTCAGATTTAGATATAGCTCTCATATATATTTTCATCCGATTTAAGGTAAATGGTGTACCAAAGTCCCTTAATATCTTTCGGTTTTCACGATATTTGGCACAGCGTAATGAATTAGGTCCAGAATAACGTGTTTTATGTTTCCTGAAATCGGTTCAAATGAAAAATTTAGTATCGGTTGCAGAATGACATGTTTATTGATCCAATTTCATTTTACTGGTCCTTTAAAAATGCAACCTCTGTTGAATATACCCAAAGTGGTGAAGGGTATCATATAGTCGGCCCCGTCCGACTTTACTACTTTCCTTACTGGTTAATATTTAGCGTGAATGAACGTATTGTGATGCAAAAAGGTTAAGTTCGAAATTGAGCTATATCGGTCGTCAATTAGCCATAGCACCTCATATAATAATAACTCTAAATGTTCGGTAATTCAATATTGGTCCCGTTTTAGATATAGCCTCCATGTACTTACTCATACAACATTTGTTTCTGTAGACTGTAGGCATTTACATTAGAACTTTTTTCAGGATTTAGTTAACAAATATACAATGGAATTGACAATTAAAACCCACTGGGTTAACGAAATCCGGTACTATGTAAACGTACTATAATCCATGTTTTTACATATATTAGGTTACCTGCCGATTTTAGGTACTTTCAATGCCAAGTTCAAGACATACATTTTTTGAACTCTCTTCATTACACCATTATTTTTGGAATTTGTTCGAAAATTATATTTAGGGTGAAATTTGCAAAGTAGGATGGATGCGGAAGAAATTCTGGCATATTTTCATATTCTGAAATGGGTTATATGGGTTAATTTTTTTTTTCCCAAACTCTACTTAGCACTTCAAAATATCAAAAAAAAAATTTCGTTACCAAATTATATAATCGGACAAAAGACGCGTCTTTAAAACATCATTTACTTGAAATCGTACGAATATACATATATGAGAGTTTTGATTATAAATCTACTCCTATTCATCCGCTCATCCGACATCATAATAGTCCTAAGTCGTCAAGTGTGCAGACGTGGTATCTTTATACATCATCTACGTAATATCGGACGAAAATGAATGACACATATCATTCTGACCTCAATTTAGTTCAGTTCGCAAAATTTCGTGTTAAACGGCCAGACATAGTGTCTTTTGTGAACCATTTGCATGAAGTCGGACGAAAAAATCTATGGGAACTATGTATAAATTTAATAAATAACCCAAATTTTGCCAGTACTCTGTGAATTTTGTGTTATTACAAAATACTTCCTCAATTAAACAAAATTCTTGGAAATGGTGTAGCATACCTTCCCAACTTCCCCAAGGAAATTCAAACAAAATTAGATTAGCTAAAAAACAATACTGCAATAATACTTTAAGTACTGGTTAGTGTGATAAATAGAAAAACAAAACTGTTGTCGTTGTTGTTAATGATGAAGATGGTGATACCTTTTGTCGTTGTGGCGAATAACGAAAATTACAATGAACCGGTAACTGTGTGATGATTATGCAGCACAATACGGAAAACACCTGACAACAAAGATGATAGAGGGGAATGCATGGCAAAAAAGAACAAAAAATGCCACAAAAAAGGAACGGAGTATGCAAAGAATTATGCTAATAATGGTAGAGAAGGCAAAACTAAAAAAATAACAACAAAGCAACAACAACAAAAACACAAGGGGACATTGTGAACGGAATACTATTGACGCCCCGTCCATCCGTCCGTTTTGTCCATTCGATAATGAGGGGAACGAACGAGCGAACGAATGGCGAACATTGCCATTTAGTTGCCTGTTATGCTCTGCGGTGCACTATAATGACAACAAAGACAGCGGCAGCAACACCACCAGCAGTGAAGACAAAAGGATGGATGGATCGCATTGAAAACAATTAAATGACAGAACGACAATACCAACAGATAGCAGCAAATGAATGCCAAAGGAAGCACACTTACTAGGTATGTATACAAATGTGAACATACACCAGAGCGTGCGGATGGGGGAATAAAAGGGAAGGTTTTGAACAACGAGGAGGGTATAAGAATTTTAACAACTGATGGTCCTTGAAAAATATTCTTTAAAAAATCCACGCCTATTGCTGTGATGGTCCTTGAAAAATATTCTTTAAAAATCCACGCCTATTGCTGTGATGGTCCTTGAAAAATATATTCTTTAAAAAATCCACGCCTATTGCTGTGATGGTTCTTGAAAAAATATTCTTTAAAAAATCCACGCCTATTGCTGTGATGGTCCTTGAAAAAATATTCTTTAAAAATCCACGCCTATTGCTGTGATGGTCCTTGAAAAAATATTATTTAAAAATCCACGCCTATTGCTGTGATGATCCTTGAAAAAATATTCTTTAAAAAATCCACGCCCATTGCTGTGATGGTCCTTGAAAAAATATTCTTTAAAAAATCCACGCCTATTGCTGTGATGGTCCTTGAAAAAAATATTCTTTAAAAAATCCACGCCTATTGACTTGATGGTCCTTGAAAAAATATTCTTTAAAAAATCCACGCCTATTGACTTGATGGTCCTTGAAAAAATATTCTTTAAAAAATCCACGCCTATTGCTGTGATGGTCCTTGAAAAATATTCTTTAAAAAATCCACGCCTATTGCTGTGATGGTCCTTGAAAAATATTCTTTAAAAAATCCACGCCTATTGCTGTGATGGTCCTTGAAAAATATTCTTTAAAAAATCCACGCCTATTGCTGTGATGGTCCTTGAAAAATATTCTTTAAAAAATCCACGCCTATTGCTGTGATGGTCCTTGAAAAAATATTCTTTAAAAAATCCACGCCTATTGCTGTGATGGTCCTTGAAAAATATTCTTTAAAAAATCCACGCCTATTGCTGTGATGGTCCTTGAAAAATATTCTTTAAAAAATCCACGCCTATTGCTGTGATGGTCCTTGAAAAATATTCTTTAAAAAATCCACGCCTATTGCTGTGATGGTCCTTGAAAAATATTCTTTAAAAAATCCACGCCTATTGCTGTGATGGTCCTTGAAAAATATTCTTTAAAAAATCCACGCCTATTGCTGTGATGGTCCTTGAAAAATATTCTTTAAAAAATCCACGCCTATTGCTGTGATGGTCCTTGAAAAATATTCTTTAAAAAATCCACGCCTATTGCTGTGATGGTCCTTGAAAAATATTCTTTAAAAAATCCACGCCTATTGCTGTGATGGTCCTTGAAAAATATTCTTTAAAAAATCCACGCCTATTGCTGTGATGGTCCTTGAAAAATATTCTTTAAAAAATCCACGCCTATTGCTGTGATGGTCCTTGAAAAATATTCTTTAAAAAATCCACGCCAATTGCTGTGATGGTTCTTGAAAAATATTCTTTAAAAAATCCACGCCAATTGCTGTGATGGTTCTTGAAAAATATTCTTTAAAAAATCCACGCCTATTGTTTTGATGGTCCTTGAAAAAATATTTTTTAAAAAATCCACGCTTATTTTCGGATGGTGCTTTAAAAATCCGCAAAACAAAACTTATTAGTCTTCACATACCCCCCTCGAACAAAGATGCTTTCCGCTTTTAGTTGTTGTTATTTTTTATTACTTACAAAACAAAAGATATTAGCGAAACTATTGTTCAGGGCTTTTTAGAAGAATGCAAGTGCGGCGGAGTACTTACAAACAAAATAAGGGTCTGCTTCAAAAAAGCTGTTGTTGTTGCTGCTGCTGCATTACCTTCATCTACCGGTAACTGTAAGCAACAACATCAGTCAGAACCAGCAAAATAGTAACATACCGACCGACACATGGAACAAACAAAAGAAGAGGAAGATATAGCGGAAAAATTGGTAATTCCCACGATAGAGTGCGGCAAAAATTCGCAGTGACCAGTAACAAAAAGCACTGGCATAGGGAGGATCCCTCCTCGCCGACACTGTGCGTTTGTTCCGTCAAATGAATGTGTGTGTTTCTTTGGCTAAAATTATGACTATACTGCATTATGCAGCATGCACGATCATGGTAATTTATAAGCAATTCGTATTCGTTTTTCTGTTGTTGTTGCTGCTGCTGCTGCAGCCTGTAGCTCTAATTGTAAAGGAGTCTTCTTTTGTGTGTGGCATAGTGCCCTGTCATTTGGGACCATCGTAAATTCCCACGTACGACTAAGTACCTGTACGAATTTACCAACTATGAATTATGTTCTGTCGCAAGAGCGGCAGAGAGAGGGGAGTACAGGGCAGGGTGAACATGTTGAAAGTGTTAATGAACATTTTTTGTAGACGATGACGCAACGGCAAAGTTAAATTGTAAATGGAAAAAAGGATGTTGAAATAGATATTAAGAGAGATTATGACGTTAGCTAAAAGTCGTGTAGAAAATCTGTAATAATTTCAGCGTGATATTTTTCGTTAGGGAAATTAATTATAAGCATTAATTTTGTTTTAAAATATTATGTCTAGATTTAATATTTTCGTTAACTTAAAATTTTAACAATTAAATAAAATCCACGTTGTATATGAAATTCATTTAGGGTAACACAGAAACTATTTATCCAATCGATTCCGACATTAAGGATACATATATAATATGTTATAAACTTGCTTATATTTTATCATGTGGGCGAAGAAATCCCTTTTTACCAAAATCTAAGGTCAGATTTCGCCCCGGAAAAGGGTGAGTTTTTATATTACAACAACAAAAACAAACCCCTATAAATATCATGATATATACCAAGCAACGGCTCTGATTGCTTTTAACGTGGCGAAGCCCAGGCTTATCTTGGTTCCTCTTTCCGAGTCGAACTTTGGATACCTTCCACCATAGAACAGACACTTGCAATGGAAATATAGGGAATATAGCAAAAATTGGATCTATATCGATAATTCTACAAACCGATTTATGTAAACTAAAATCTGAAAACCCCAAAAAACCAAAATTCCTCAAACTACTGCAATTTAAATATTTAATACCTATAAATTTTGATACCCAATTTAGCCAATATTTTAGTTTTGTATATCAATTATTTCCTTCAGGATGTATCATTATATGGGGGAGATGCCAAAATGGTGGCTGATATATTTCATTATCGTCAGGTTCTAGTTTTTTATCGCGATATCCTTAGAAGGCGGGCCGATATGCAGACAAAAGACTCTATGCTAAATTTTGGCAATCTATCTCAATTCGTTTAGATGCTAGAGTGATTACAATAGACAGACGGGCATGATTAAATTGTCATAGAATTTTACGCTGATCAGGAATATATATAATTTATAGGATCGGAAATGTTTATAGTACAAAAATACTACCTTCGAAAAAATAATAATATAAAGCTTTGCTATTTTCTTCGGAAATAAAACTGGATAAAATGTATATCGAGATAGTTTTGCTTAGCCTCTGATTCCAAACTTGTCTCCTTAATTTCACATTGAATATTATGAGATGTAGTGTATAAAGATCTCTCGTTTTTCGATCTCACTTTGGCAGATCATTTGCAATATACATCCACGTACCGCTCCATTATTTATGTTTTGGCTCAAGTATTAATATTTTTGCATGTTTTGATATTGTCGCTATAAAAGGCCCATTTTCCGTCGTTTAAAGGTTTTAGTCTCATTTTCTAAATGAAGTGGTGGTATTTTGTCCTTCCGGATTTTTGGGGGACGACAAACATATTTTCAGACAATCTTAATATATAAAAGAGTTTAGTGTTAAGTGGGTGAGTGATTAACAGATCATCACCCAGACGAAACGGCTGAAGCTAGAGCTTGAAATTTTGAGTGTGGGTTGTTGTTGGTGTGTAGGCTGGGTTTTTGGAAAGAAGGGTACGAAAAGTACTAAAATGTACCAAATATGGTACCCTTTGTATTATGCGAACGGGAAGAGCTAGTATTCTGAAATTTGGAATGTGGGTCACTGATGGAAAGTTAGAAAGATGTACAAAAGGGTTTTTGGAAATTCAACCTATAAGTGTTCTAAAAGTTCAAAAAATTACCAAATTTAGTTCTAATTGTATATATATGTTCAATATATGTTGAAATTTTATATAGATTACATGTTGGGAAGTAATGTTGATGTATGGAAGTGGTTTATGAAATTCGTACTTATGTGTATAAAAAGAACAAAATTGTACTAAATTTGTTACTTGTTGCATTTATTTGAGTGTATTGGGAAGGGAATGCTGAAAATAGGAATTGGGATTACTATTGGAGTACATGATTGAGGTAGCATTAAAAAATCGTACTTATGTGTACGAAAAGTACTAAATGGTACTAAATTTGGTGCAAGTTGGACTTAGGTGAACGGATACAGCTGGAGTGTTGAAATTGAGTATTAAAATGACTGTTGAAGTGTGGGATTGAGAAGAAATTTGTACTTGTTGGTACTAATATTTCTATATGTTACTAAATTTAGTACAATTGGGATTTTGCTTAAAAGGATAGAGCTGAAAACCTGAAATTTGGAATTAAGATTATTGTTGAAGATTGAGCTATAGAGACATATTTGAGAGTTTGTATTATGTGTACGAAAAGTACTAAACGGCACTATATTTGGCACAATTTGGATTTGGGTGAACGGAGAGTGCTGAAAACCTAAAATTTGAAATAATGGTTGCTGTTGGAATATAGAATTAAGATATGGATGCATAGTACGTATGTGCACTAAATGGTACTATATTTGGATTATGTGTGAACGGATAGAGCTGGACTCCAGAATTTTGTAGGATTGACATAGTTTAGGAAATTCTTATAGAAACAAAAGTACTAAATGGTACCAAATAGTTTACAAACTGTTTTTGTTTTTGTGTAAACGGATAAACGGATGGTACTAAGTTTAGTACAATTTAGATTTGAGTGAAAGGATGGAGATGGAAAACTTATATTTGAAAATAAAATTACTGTGCATAAGGAAATTGTTTATCGCCATAAGGAAAATTGTTTATTAAACGACATGTTTTGACATATCAATTTTAGATGAAAGCCCTGAGTGTATATATATTTCGACTTGCACGAAATATAGCATGGGGTAATGAATTAATTCTAGAATGATGTGTTAATTTTCGTGAAAATCCGTTCAGATTTAGATATAACCAAAGTCCCTATATATCTTTCGATTTGCACGAAATTTTGTATATTGTACTCAATTGGATCTAAAATGATGTGAGATAATTTTCCACAAAAATCGGTTTAGATTTAGATATAGCTCCCTTATACATTTTCCTCCTATTTAATGTATATGGTGCACCAAAGTCAATATATATATCATTCGATTTGCACGAAATTTGGCATAGCGTAATGAATTAGGTCTAGAATGATGTGTGTTAAGTTTCCTAAAAATCGGTTTAGATTTAGATATATCTCCATATATATTTTCGTCTGATTTAATTTAAATTGTACACTATGTCCACATATATCTTTCGTACTGAACGTAGTATAACCAAGAATTTAGATATAAATGCTGCACCAAACTCCCCAGGTGGGTCCGATTGGCACAAAATTTTGCACAACGTACTGAACTTTATATAATCTAGCATGTGGAAAATTTTATTGAAGTCGGTTCAAATTTGGATAGAGCTACCATACATATTTTCTCCTGATGCAGCAAGAACTCAAAATGTGGCCGATATTCTGTGACAAGTTTCGATGAAATCGGTTTAGATTTCGATATGGCATTTATATATATTTTCGTCCTATTTTAAGTAAATGGTGCACCAAACTCCTCATGCTTATCCGATAATTATCCAAATAATCAACGAGTGTCCGATTGATATTTGTTTTAAATTGATTTATATAATTTTGTCCCATTGTAAGAAGCAATATTATATCTGACCAAATGAAAAATTTAGTATAGGTTGCAGAATAAAATCTTCATGGATCCATTTTCATGTTAATGATCCTTCAAAAATGCGACGTCTGTTAGGATTCATCTGTTGAATATACCCAAAGTGGTGAAGGGTATCATATAGTCGGCCCCATACGACTTTACTACTTTCCTTACTGTTTCCTACTTCCTTATTTTACTACTTTCCTTACTATTTATACCCTTCACCACACTGTGGTACAGGGTATTATGTCTTTGTGCATATGTTTGTAACAGGCAAAAATAATCGAGATAGACCCATGGTTCCTTTTGAGAATATGCATAGAATCACTTTCTAAGTCGATTCAGATTTAGATATAGCTCCCGTATATATATTTAACCGATTTAATGTAAACGGTCCCTATATATCTTTCGATTTGGACGAAATTTGGTACAGCCGAATCATTTAGGTCTAGAATGATGTCTGCCAAGTTTCGTGAAAATCGGTCCAGATTTAGAAATAGCTCCCATATATAGTTTCGTCCGATTTCATGTAAATGGTGCCCCAAAGTCCCTATATATCTTTCGATTTGCACGAAATTTGGCATAACGTACTGAATTGAGCCTAGAATGATGTCTGCCAACTTTCGAGAAAATCGGTCCAAATTTAGATATAGCTCCCATATATAGTTTCGTCCGATTTCATGTAAATGGTGCCCCAAAGTCCCTATATATCCTTCGATTTGCACGAAATTTGGCATAACGTACTGAATTGAGCCTAGAATGATGTCTGCCAATGTCCGATTTCATGTAAATGGTGCCCCAAATTCCCTATATATCTTTCCATGTGCACGAAATTTGGCATAACGTACTGAATTGAGCCTAGAATGATGTCTGCCAACTTTCGAGAAAATCGGTCCAAATTTAGATATAGCTCCCATATATAGTTTCGTCCGATTTCATGTAAATGGTGCCCCAAAGTCCCTATATATCTTCCGATTTGCACGAAATTTGGCATAACGTACTGAATTGAGCCTAGAATGATGTCTGCCAACTTTCGAGAAAATCGGTCCAAATTTAGATATAGCTCCCATATATAGTTTCGTCCGATTTCATGTAAATGGTGCCCCAAAGTCCCTATATATCCTTCGATTTGCACGAAATTTGGCATAACGTACTGAATTGAGCCTAGAATGATGTCTGCCAACTTTCGAGAAAATCGGTCCAAATTTAGACATAGCTCCCATATATAGTTTCGTCCGATTTCATGTAAATGGTGCCCCAAAGTCCCTATATATCTTTCGATTTGCACGAAATTTAGTTTCGTCCGATATAGCTGCCATATATAGTTTCGTCCGATTTCATGTAAATGGTGCCCCAAAGTCCCTATATATCTTTCGATTTGCACGATATTTGGCATAACGTACTGAATTGAGCCTAGAATGATGTCTGCCAACTTTCGAGAAAATCGGTCGAAATTTAGATATAGCTCCCATATTTAGTTTCGTCCGATTTCATGTAAATGGTGCACCAAAGTCTCTATATATCTTTCGATTTGCACGAAATTTGGCATAACGTACTTAATTTAGCCTAGAATGATGTCAGCCAAGCTTCATGAAAATCGGTCCTGATGTAGATATATCTCCCATATATAGTTTCGTCCGATTTTATGTAAATGGTGCCCAAAGTCCCTATATATCTTCCGATTTGCACGAAATTTGGTACAGCCTAATTATTTAGGTCTAGAATGATGTCTGCCAAGTTTTGTGAGAATCGGTACAGATTTAGATATAGCTCTCATATATAGTTTCGTCCGATTTCTTGTAAATGGTGCTCCAAAGTCCCTATATATCTTTCGATTGTTTCGTCCGATTTCATGTAAATGGTGCACCAAAGTGCCTATATGTCCTTCGATTTGCACGAAATTTCGCATAACGTACTGACTTGAGCCTAGAGTGATGTCTGCCTTGTTTTGTGAAAATCGGTCCAGATTTAGATATAGCTCCCTTTTATTATAGATTGATTTTAAGTAATTGACGCACCAAAGAACCAATAGGAACAAAACGTTCTGAAATTAGTATAACCTAACCTGTGACAAGTTTGTTTGAAATCGCTTAATATTTGGTTAGAGCTTCCAAATATATATTTCCGCCCGATTTCAAGTAAATTGGACATCAAACTCCTCATGTTAGTCAGATTGACATCAAATTTTGCACATCGTACAAAATTGAGCATAGAATAACGTAGTTGCGTTTTCTAGAAGTACAGACATATCCCAACGGATTACCTATTTATATTTGTTTGAAGTCGATTTACATACTTTATGGATAGATCTAGGTAGATTCACATTTAGATAAATACCACATATTTTATT
>NW_026889001.1:0-12176 GCF_032173495.1 Musca vetustissima
GTAATATATCGACTAGCTGAGACGAAAATTTACACAGAGAAAGGGGTATGATTATGGGATATTTAACGTGTCAAATGGACCCTGACTTTTGTATGAAAAATTACAAAATTTGTATTCTATTATCTATATAATTACTCCTAAAGGATGTAGACCCGAGAAATTCATAGTATATCCAAGAGGAGTGGTTGACATTTAAATGGATACCAATTATATTTATGTATGTAATCAGATAGGGGTGTAAGGGTGTTACAAATTTGTGAGGCTTTTAGTATACCCATTGTAATATATCGACTAGCTGAGACGAAAATTTACACAGAGAAAGGGGTATGATTATGGGATATTTAACGTGTCAAATGGACCCTGACTTTTGTATGAAAAATTACAAAATTTGTATTCTATTATCTATATAATTACTCCTAAAGGATGTAGACCCGAGAAATTCATAGTATATTCAAGAGGAGTGGTTGACATTTAAATGGATACCAATTATATTTATGTATGTAATCAGATAGGGGAGTTACACGTAAATATTTAATAGGTATACTAATTCTGAGATTGTTTGGCATTACCATTACAATACTAAACGGCGGAAATCTAGCGGCTACAGTCAAGGACGCGCCTATAATAAGCCGAACATCACAAATCTTTCATGGGGAATGACTGTCATGATAATGACCGGTTCATATTTAGCGGGCCAACCCAAACCTTTATTGTGTTTAATCTTATGGAGTAATTTTTTACTCCGGGAAAATATGATTTGGAAAAGATCCGGCAGAGAAGCTATTGACTTGGAATCTATGAAGGATGTGCATATAATGCAAAATATTACCCAGGTTCGGAATATAGATCCGTAGGAAGTTAGAGTCCTGGGGTAGTAGTGTAGAGTATCATATGGTCGACCCCGTTAGAACATCAGAAGAATTTATGCTGAATGTATTCACATACCTACATATAGGGTGACATGAAACGGGTAAAATTGAGAAAATACCTAAAAATCTTTAATTTATTTTCAACCTCAATAGGAATTTTCCACATCATGACCTCGATTTGGTCGCAATATTTCACATGGCACCCACATTTGCAAGGTTCTAGAAACGCTATGCTATAGATATTTGTCATTTAGTACTTATATTCAGTAAAATTATTCCTCAATTTTTTTAGTGACGAATGTTCAATGTTTGTTTGCTAGTGTGTTGTAGTGTATAAGTAGTTCGTTCCAGTCGTACTTAAAGCCATTTCCACTTGTTTCAAACTGTGCGTGTTGAGACAACATTACGAAATTTTATTCAAATCTCCATCTTCATAGAAATACAAGACAAAAATCATGTTTTGAAATCCTTAAAAAATGTATATGTCTAGCCATAAGCAAAATATTATTTTCACCACAACCACCATACTATTGAAAACCGTCAAAATGTATTACAAAAAATTCGTCTGAAAAGGAATTGATTATATTGATTTCTGGTATTACAACTTGTAGGGAAGTTTTTGTGTACACCAATTATGATTCCATATCATTCGAATTTTTTATTCACACGCAATTGCAATTAAATGCATATAAACATTTTTAACATGATTTTTTGGTACAGGCCTGTAAAGCTTCAAGATGCATGCATATTTCAGATATGTTTTAATTCAAAAAATGTTGCTTCAATTTTTTTCTTGTTATATGTTACTTCATATAAATTGCTTTATAATACTTTGTGTATGGTTTGTATTTAACTATGTAATGAATATAATAAAATATTTGGACATGAATTGAAATTATTTCATTTTTATCAAACAGAAAATTGTTGTTAACAATGTTTATTTCCTAATGCAAACTGGAACAGCCAATTATTGTGCTCAAAAGGCGAATAGCTGCCGGAACTGAAAAGCTTATTTTTGTCAGATTTTTTAGTCGCCCTAGACCTGGCTCAGATCATCTTCTCAAGGAAAACTACGAGGAAAGTAATCTGACCAACTAATTCGAATGACTGCCATCAAAATGAACTGTAAATATTTAGCGGGTCAAATGAACCAACATTTGATGGCTAAATACAATTTGCACTGAAGTGCCCAAAAAAATCCTAAAACGCGGATAATTTGTAAAAAGTCCATAAGCCTTTAATGCGCATCCGATTTAGGTGTACACTCTAAAATAATACATGGATGTAGTAACTTCTTATATTTATACTCTACACAACTATGTTGTCAGGGCATTATAGCTTTGTGCAGCCTCAAAAGTTTGTAACGCCGCGAAATATTGGTCCTAGACCCACCTTTAAGTATACCGATTGTCATATCTCGACAAGCTGAGTCGATCTAGACATGTGTGTCCGTCCGTCCGTCCATCTGTCCATTATAATTTGTAAACACGATACAGGCCACAGTTATGGACCAATCTTCACGAAATTTTGCACATAGGATAGGTTCTGCCCAATGAAGATTGTTTTTGGTAAAGATCGGTTAATATTAAGGGGATGAAATGGACCAAATACTTAATTTTTCATAAAGATCGGTCAATATTTAGCGGGTTAAATGGACCCTGACTTTTGTGTGAAAAATGACAAAATTTGTATTCTACGGCGTATATGTTTACTCCTGAAAGACATAGGCCCGAGAAGTTGATAGTATATCCAAGAGGAGTGGTTGAACTTTGAACTGATACCAATTTTATTGTCGTATGTACTCGAATGTGAGAATTACAAATAAATATTTACAGGTGCTCACGTACTCGGACATTATTTAGCAACCCATTACCACACTAGAGGACGGAAATATAGCGCTGATCGTTTTGAAATGTTCCATGAGGTTCCATTTATGGTTAAGGAGGCCTATAATTTTCGGTGATGATCATATTATAATTTGGGGATGAAGTGGACCGAAATCTTTATCGTTTGTGTTTTTTGGAGTCGATATATAGGCCACAATTATAATTACAACAGAACCCATGGTGAAGGGAATCTGGAATATTAGTAATATTCGGAAAATTTGTCTGTGTAAGGAAGATATGCTGTTCACCTCTAATCGGGCAAGAGGGTGCAAATATCAGAAATATTACCCACGCCCGAAATAAATATCAGTAGAAAACTAGAGTTCCCTGGTAGTTGTGTAGGGTATCGTATGGTCGGCCCCGTCCGACGGTAAGGAAACAATCATTTATTGTTCTAAACTAAATAAATTAAAATTAAATAAAGTAAATGTAAATTATTTAAAGGTTAAAACCATTATTAAAAAAGTTAATATGCTACTTGCCGTGTTGACTAATTTATTTACAAACAAATCAAATGCTAATTTGCAACAAGTAGTTGTAAGTAAATATAACTTTATTTGGTCTTTATTAACATGCACAAATGCTCACCGAAAAAAATCTAACAACTTTATTGCAGTTTTATTCGAGACTTGTGTTAATTTTTAATTGCCAAATTGTTTGTACCATATCTTGATGAACATTTCGTGAATGGTGAAATATACCGTTTTATTGCACAACACTTTGACTGAGATTCACCCGCATATCTTGTCTATTAAAAATTAATTTTGTTGTACACTTAAGACGTTGACTGTATAATTTTGGCAAAGTTTTATGGCGACTACATGACTATGTCAAATGTTGAAATTGAATTGCAAATTAGGTAGCTAAAGGGAAATTAAATATTATAATGAAAATATGTCTATGCAATAAAAAGTTCGGCCCAGTTGAACGTTTTTTTTTTATAGATGGAACTACCAGAAGGTAAAATTCCTCCTGACTACGAGTAAAATGAGGTTTTGACATTGTTTTATAATTATAAAATGTATCAGTTCTATGCTAGTGCTTCATAAGATGATGAAATTGACAAAAATCTTCTATTTCTAGGCGACAAATATCCATAACTCCGCACGCAATTTTATGTAAGTCATCCACGCATTAATCGTATTTTCAAACATTTATTTCTTCAAAGAGTGTTTCGTGTCTTAAACCATTATATTGATTTATTTCCTACAAATACATATTCTCAAGACTACCTTTTGCATGAAATGTTTCACTTTTGTTTTTGTTAATCCTATAAATCGAAACCGGCAATACCACTTGACGCAATCACCGCCAGTACTTTGATCATTGCGATCATAACAAGCGACACCAAATGCCATTATACATCACAAAATACACTTGTGCCTATACTCTGATTAGATCGATAAGCCAGCTATAAGCTGAACTATTATCAGACCACAAATAAAACTACAACGCAGGATTGCGAAAAACCAAAAAGAAAAAAATGTATCGTAGAAAAAAAAGCAGAGCACTTGAACACATTAATGTGATATTTATCCCACGGTTTTGGATGTCATTTGCGAGTGTAAGGCATTAAATTATATTTCACTTTGTCACAACACACTATACCCGCACCATTTCAAATGATATTCATCTCCATGTGACGCTTTATAAGTGGGCAGTCGTCGTCGTCGCTGGGCAGGTAATGCTATTAGCTTAAAAGATTTAGTTTCTATTTTTTTTCTTGTCTTCAAAAACTAAATTTTAATTGAGGTTTGTTGTTGTGGTTACCACTTTGAGAATGATTAGCTAAATGATACTGTGGTTAGAATTAATATTCGAATTCTTAGAGGGTGGGCACTAAAAGTAACTTCCAAAAAAGTGAGGAACCATTTAGTAGTCCAAAAATTTTTATACCTCTCTAATGATGAGGTTTTGGATTATGGAAATACCTAAAATCGCATGGTTTCTTTATATCGGGCTATGTCAAAACATGGACTCAGGAGGACCTTTATCCTCTTTGATAATGCAGGGAGAAAATTACAGGTTGGAAAATTCGAATTCGAATAAAATTCGAAGATACCGAATGAGGAAGAAACTTTTATATATGGGGGTTGTATGAAAGCATGGATGTTATGTGAAGAAGTTGTATACCCATTAGGGTCACAATTATTCCGGTTGGAAAATGGGTCTAGGACCATCATCACATCTAAAAATTGTCACGCCCTGTATGTAGTCCGTTTATCGACAAATGGACATTTTCTGCCTTTCAAAATCCAAGAATACGATAATAAATATATCCTCTTCGGATGAAAAATACGTCTAATGCTGAGATAAAAATTACAGATGGAAAACTCGAGTGGGGCCTTCAAGATATCGAAAGAGGACTTTTATATGGAGGTTGTGTGAAGGCATGGGTGGCTATATCAAAACTTCGGCCTATATAGAAAACCAGTAAGGAAAGTAGTACAGTCGGACGAGGGCGACTTTATGATACCCTTCACCACTTTGGGTATATTCAACAGAGGGAATCCTAACAGACGTTCCATTTTTTAAAGGACCATTAACATAAAATTGAACATGTCATTCTGCAACCTATACTAAATTTTGGTCAGGTATAGAGTTGCTTCTAACAATGGGACAAAGTTATGCAAATAAATTTAAAGCAAAATATCGAAATCTAAACCGATTTCATCGAAACTTGTCACATGTTAGGTTACACTTATTTAAGTATGTTTTGTGCATTGGGCCACACTTTAAGTTCCTCATTTAGTTAAAAATCAAATTTCGTGCAAATCGAAGGATATATAGGGACTTTGGTGCACCATTTACAAAAAATCGGACAAAAATATATATGGGAGATATATCTAAATCTGGACTGACTTTCAGGAAACTTAATACACATCATTCTAGACCTAATTCATTACGCTATGCCAAATTTCGTGCAAATCGAAAGATATATAGGGGCTTTGGTGCACATACATTTAATCGGACGAAAATATATATGGGAGCTATATCTAAATCTGAACCAATTTCCAGGAAACTTAACACACATCACTCTACACCTAATTCAGTACGCTGTGCCAAATTTCGTGCAAATCGAAAGATATATAGGGACTTTGGTGCACCATTTACTTTAAATCGGACGAAAATATATATGGGAGCTATATCTAAATCTGGACCGATTTTCAGGAAACTTAACACACATCATTCTAGACCTAATTCATTACTCTATATCAAATTTCGTGCAAATCGGAAGATATATAGGGACTTTGGTACACCATTTACATTAAATCGGACGAAAATATGCGTGGGGACTATATCTAAATCTGAACCGATTTTTTCCAATTTCAATAGGGTTCGTCCTTGGGCCAAATAAGTGACCTATGCCAAATTTCATCCAATTCGGATCATAAATGCGACCTGTACTTTGTTTACAATTTAACATGGACAGACGGACGGACATGCATAAATCGACTTAAAAAGTGATTCTATGCATATTCTCAAAAGGAACCATGTGTCTATCTCGTTTCCTTTTGCCTGTTACAAACATATGCACAAAGACATAATACCCTGTACCACAGTGTGGTGAAGGTTATAAAAAATTATATCGGAATGACATATTACAGCCACTACAATGGGGAAACTGGATAAAGCCTTTGACAATGGGGAGCTAACCTTTTATGGAGGCTATATCCCAAAAATTGACCTATATTATACCTATATTATACGTTATTTGGGGGCTATCCTAAAAATTCGATCGATACATCCCATTTTCAATACTATGAGTAATATTGCGATCTCTATCGATATTTCAATAGATGAACCAATATGGCCAATTTTGTATAGAATATTATTTTGATCAAGAATTATTTCGAGGTATTGTAAACGGTATGACAATACGCTCCTCTTTCTGGGGAATAGTTCTGTTTGAACCAGTTCATTTAGAAATTACCAACACTAGTATCAGCATATATGACTGACATTTCTAAACCGAGTTGTTGCATACGGAATTTTGGAGGAAACAAAAAATAATTTTAAGTACCACTGTGCAGGTATATTATTGCAACTTGAAAAAAATAAATTCCCCCTTGGGTTGGTTTTTTTGGTAACTCCTTTGCTCACTGATTTAGTTAATACATATTTTTTCAGTTTTTTTCGTGGCAAAACAAATGAGACAAGTATGTGTCTATTTCACAAATCTCAGCAGCCGCAGTTAGTTGTAGTCATTTGGCGAATTCAAACGTTTGCCACAAATTAATTTTCGATCATTTTCAACAGGCAACAAATATTTCTCATATACCCGTATGTAAGTATGTTGGCAGCAAATCACACCGAGTAAAATATTTATGTTGTGGCCAAGTTTCAATCATGTTTTTTTTTTGTGTGGAATGTCCAACGTTTATGTTTTGGACCCACAACAGAGTTGTGGCTTAGTGAATGAAATACCTCATTTGTTTCCTTAATGAGCAAAACATTACTTTGGAATATTTTAGAAAATTCATTTAGGACATTTTTAAACATTTCAAATGGAAATTTGCATTTTATTTTAGTGAAGTAATCGGTAGTTAATGTTTGCATTGACTTGTGTCATACATTGACATCAAATTTAATGTATTTGCAATTAATATTAATAACTACAAGTTAGTTGGCAGTGTATGTCTAAAACGTATGTCTTTAATTCAAATGAAAACTTGATTATTTATTACCAAAAATAGTCCTTTTGTTTTTTAAACTATTCTCCAGCAGTTTTTCGTGCACTTAAACCATTGGCGAAGCTAATTTTCTACTCCGAGTGATACACATCTTCTGGCGACAAAATAATTATCCCACATTGTGCGAGAATTTATAGAAAACAATTTCAGTCAGATCCTTTGGTAGACTCTTTCTCAATTTGTTCAAAGGTGGATGTAACTGCTCGCAATGGTCGACCTATTATAACGATGTTATCGGCGTAGGCGAATAACATTGTTGTTTGCTGTACAGAGTGTCATTTCTGTTCACCTTTGCGTCTCGTATGACCTTTTCCAGCATGATGTTAGAAAGATCACACGACAAACTGTCACCTTGTCTGAATCATCGTTCGGTATTGAAGGGCTCCGATAGGTCCTTTCCGACTTTAACTGCCGACCTTGTGCCACTTAAAGTTATCCTGCATAGCCGTAATTATTTTGCAGGAATGCCGAACGTAGACATGGCTTTAAACACCTCTCAATGGATAGGTCTGTCAAATGCGGCTTTATAGTCGACGACTAGGTGGTATGTGTCGATGTGTTTTTCGTGGGTATTTTCCAAGATTTGGCGTACAGGGAAAATCTGGCCAATGGTGGATTTGTCAGGTCTGAAGCCGCATTGGCATGGTCCAATAATGTCATTCACCATTGGCTTCAGTCGATCACACAGAACACTGGAATGTACTTTATATGCGATGGGAAGAAGACTAATTCCTCTATAGTTGGCACACATCATCTTGTCTCCTTTTTGTGCACGGGACACAGGATGCTGAGGTTCCAATCATTGGGCATGTATTCATTTAGCCAAATTGATCTAATCAGCTGGTGCATGCTCCTGAGCAGCATCTGATCACCGGGTCTTGAATAGCTCGGCTGGTAACCCATCGGCTCCTGCAGCTTTATTACTCTTCAGACGATTGATTGATATTCTGACCTATTCTTGGCTAGGTGGTATATACTCTATACCGTCTTTTCTTATGGATTCTGGGGTATCTTCTTCACCGCCACTATTTGATACCAGAAGTTTTTCAAAATGCTCCTTCCAGATCCTCAGCACGCTGTCTGTATCTGTCGCCAGGTTTCCTTTTTAATCTCTACAGGAGAATGTGCCTGCACCAAAACCTTTGGTTTGGTGTTTTACTCGTTGTAAAATTTCCGGACTTCATTCTGACGCCTGTAGATATCGATTTGCTCACGCTCACGTTTTTCTTGTTCTCTCTTCTTTTTTCTGAAAACACGTTTCTCCTCTCTTCTTTTCTTCATCTGCGCTGCGTTTTTCACATCAGTAGCATTACGACACTCGTCCATGGGTTTCCTGGTGGTGGTTTTTGGTACCCAAGTGTCGCTTTTGCTGCTGTATGTAGGGAGTGGGCAATTCTTTGCCATTGTGCTTTTATACTATTATCGGGACAAGAAGTGCTTTCGTCATGCAGATGGGTATGCGAAGCCTCGGCTACATATTGTGTTTACAGCTTTTCGACGTCGAGTTTCGGTGTTATGTTAGATTGCACCTTTGCTGCAACATTAAGACGAGTGCGAACCTTGGCTGCTACAAGGTAGTGGACCGAATCGATATTCGCTTCTCGGATCGACCGAACGTCCAATACACTGGATGAATGCCTTCCGTCTATCACAACATGATCAATTTGATTTCTCGTTGTTTGGAGAAATCCAGTAGTCCTTGTGTACATCGAGATGCTTGAATCTGGTGCTGTTACCATGTTTTTTGCTGCTGCGAAGTCAATCAACCTCATGCCGTTGTCGGATGTTTCTTCAATAAGGCTGAACTTTCCGAAGGTTGGGCCCGATTTTCCCTTCCGATTTTTGCATTAATATATCCTAGCAGAATTTGTATGTCATGACCAGGGTAGCGATCATATGCTGTTTTTAGGCGCCCATAAAATATGTCTTTTGTCTGCGCATCTGTGTCTTCGGTCGGAGCATGGGCGCAAATAAGACTGATGTAGAAGAACTTCGCTTTTATGCGGATTATAGCAATTCTCTCATCTACTGGAGTGAATCTGGAGACGAGGTCTTTCTCATGTTAACCATAAATCCGCAGCCAAATTCATGTCTCGTTTCATGGCAGCTATAATACAGTGCGTAATCGTCCGATTTACTTACGCCTGTCCCTTTCCATCGCATTTCCTGTAAGGCAATAATATCGGCTTTGTACTTCTTGAGTTCATCCGACAAAGCGAAAACTGCGCCTGTTCTGTACAAGGTGCGCACATTCCAAATGTAGATTCGCAGATCGTGGTCCTTTATACGTGCTCGGGCGTCGTCAACATTAGGGGGATTTGGTTTTCTTTTTCTTTGCTTTTTCATAGTAGGAGGGGTTTTCCAAGTGTGGACAATTAACCCGACGCCTCAACCCATTTTTTATTCTTATGTGTGAACTCGCGGCACATATTAGCTCACTATTTCAACGGGGGATGAAAATATCTACGCCTGGTGACACCGCGGGGAGGTCAGTGTCCACAATTGAGATGAAAGAAGGACCAATATAAGCCGGGACCTCGCCATGTTAAAGCCAATCAGAGCCGTCGTTTGTTATCTGTCGTCCATACGCCAATTTTCTCAATGCCATGTAAGGTATTAATATTGTAAGAGGGATTAAACAATTATTTTCAACAGATCTAACTCGGTAATAACCGTAGATTGTAAATTTACTTGTCACACAAAAGTGTAATTAATCACAAATTGTTTTTTTTATAAAAAATCACTGCGTATTGGTGACAACATACGTGCAGTTGCCATAACTGATGCTGTACTGACAATATGTCGCTAACTCTAAAATCGAATTATATAACACACATTTCAATATCTCTTGTCTCTTTGACATTTAAAATCGAACACTCCATACCCCATGATTGGGTGGACAGAACGTCATGCAGTCTAGCAGGGCTTGTTGGCTAATTGAATAATTTGCATATAAATTTACATGCAGCATACGTGATCTGAAGCAAATAAATTAAATTGTTTGGCAAAAATTGGTCATATCTTGTCACTGCATCCGAACAATGATGACCAATTTTGGTTAGACATTCTCGACAACAAGTGCAGTGTCGAAAGGTGCCGTTTTTTAGTTGTCTTTTTTTATTTTTGGTCTCTCAATTTGCTGATAGATAATAAATTTAACCTAAATAGCTTTCCTTGTGAATAGAGTTTGTTGTTGTTGTAATTTTATTTTTTGGTGGAAAACTTGTTCCTTCGATTTTTTTATGTCTACAATTTGTTGGTGTTCATGCTCCTAAGTTTTTTTTATATATATACACATAACTCTGTATTTATGTTTATGGTTTCATAGTTGACACCCACTGCACGATTTTGTACTGTGGCAGGCTATGTTGTCATGAATTCTTAGCAACACAACTTAATGTATAAGCGATGGCAGCCAAACTCTTGTACTCGCTTAGATCATGGCAAACTCTGGGAGTTGCAGCAGTAAATTTGTTTATTATTTATTGTATTTTTATTTGGTTATTTTATTTATTTACTGAAGGTTTTTATTTTTTCAACAACTATCAGAGGCGTGGATTTTTATTTTTCAACAACTATCAGAGGCGTGGATTTTTAAAAGAATATTTTTTCAACAACTATCAGAGGCGTGGATTTTTAAAAGAATATTTTTTCAACAACTATCAGAGGCGTGGATTTTTAAAAGAATATTTTTTCAACAACTACAGACTATCAACAACAGAGGCGTGGATTTTTAAAAGAATATTTTTTCAACAACTATCAGAGGCGTGGATTTTTAAAAGAATATTTTTTTTCAACAACTATCAGAGGCGTGGATTTTTAAAAGAATATTTTTTCAACAACTATCAGAGGCGTGGATTTTTAAAAGAATATTTTTTCAACAACTATCAGAGGCGTGGATTTTTAAAAGAATATTTTTTCAACAACTATCAGAGGCGTGGATTTTTTTAAAAGAATATTTTTTCAACAACTATCAGAGGCGTGGATTTTTAAAAGAATATTTTTTCAACAACTATCAGAGGCGTGGATTTTTAAAAGAATATTTTTTCAACAACTATCAGAGGCGTGGATTTTTAAAAGAATATTTTTTCAACAACTATCAGAGGCGTGGATTTTTAAAAGAATATTTTTTCAACAACTATCAGAGGCGTGGATTTTTAAAAGAATATTTTTTCAACAACTATCAGAGGCGTGGATTTTTAAAAGAATATTTTTTCAACAACTATCAGAGGCGTGGATTTTTAAAAGAATATTTTTTCAACAACTATCAGAGGCGTGGATTTTTAAAAGAATATTTTTTCAACAACTATCAGAGGCGTGGATTTTTAAAAGAATATTTTTTCAACAACTATCAGAGGCGTGGATTTTTAAAAGAATATTTTTTCAACAACTATCAGAGGCGTGGATTTTTAAAAGAATATTTTTTCAACAACTATCAGAGGCGTGGATTTTTAAAAGAATATTTTTTCAACAACTATCAGAGGCGTGGATTTTTAAAAGAATATTTTTTCAACAACTATCAGAGGCGTGGATTTTTAAAAGAATATTTTTTCAACAACTATCAGAGGCGTGGATTTTTAAAAGAATATTTTTTCAACAACTATCAGAGGCGTGGATTTTTAAAAGAATATTTTTTCAACAACTATCAGAGGCGTGGATTTTTAAAAGAATATTTTTTCAACAACTATCAGAGGCGTGGATTTTTAAAAGAATATTTTTTCAACAAC
>NW_026889002.1:0-12400 GCF_032173495.1 Musca vetustissima
TTCCAATGGATGTTGCATTCAGCTGACATCCATGTGTAGGGAGGAAAACAGCTTGTGTAACAAATCTCTTGAAACGTTTTTCTCACACATGAATTCGTTGTCAACGAATGTATTTAATCAAATTAAAATAAATAGAAATATTCACAGAGGGTTCATGTCATGCACCACTACATTTAATATCATGAAACGAACTGAATACCCATATATTAAGTTATAGGGACGCAATTCATGATATAGCAATCAATAATGACTCTGAAAACATGTAATAACAAGTTTATGTCCGATCTGACCGAATAGGAGGGAAATATTGACATTAATTGGAATGAAAAGCAACAGAGGCAACAGATTCCAATATTGATTTTAAAAAATCATGATTCTTTGTAATGCTCATTTATTTAATCCAAGGGCGAGTCCTTGGTTCCGACTTAGTAGCATAGAGAGTGGCGTGTGTATGGATTGAATACAAATGGAACATCAAAGTCCCTAATTCTGGCTTTGAAAAGATTGCACGATGACATGTCTATGGATTGTTTGAAGTCTGTTCATATAGTTATCAGTTTTTCAAAATCTCTTCAGAAATCTTTACTAATAAAAGAGTAAAGTAATTTACTGACTGACTTAAAAATACATCAACGCCGAAACGAAACGACTGAAGCTTGAAATTTTGAGTGAGCGTTACTCTTAGTCCAAATATGTCAGATAAGGCTGGATTTTTGGAAATTCGATCTAGAACAAAACGAAAAGGACTAAATGTGTTGCCATTTGTATTTGGCGAACTGATAGAGCTAGAACTGTTCTCATTTGAAATGAGGGTCACTGAAGTAGGGTCGATATAAGGAGGTGGTTTTGGAAGCATGTACTCATGTATACGAAAAGTACTAAATAGTACTAAATTTTGTACAATTTTAATTTGGAGGTGGAATTTGGAAATTTGAAATTATCGGAGAGCAATATGTACGTAGTTTTGATATATTTTGGTAGTGAGATTTGACAGCCAATGAGAATACAAAATACCAAATTACAGCCAATTCGGTTGAAAATGTGTCCAAAATTCTCAAAATAGCGACTTGGGTCAATATAAATAATTTTTAGTGCGGAAATGTGGTGATACCGTTATGAGAACTCAAAATACAAAATGACAGAAATTCCCTTATTGAGGGGTACCGGTATTGTAAATGTGCAATACAATGAGAACACAAAATTATAGCCAAGTTGGTTGGAAAAAGTGTCCAAAATACCGATTAAGGGTTACTATTATGGAAACCCAAAATACCAAATTACAGCCAAGTCGGTTGGAAACCCTAAAATCCGCAAAGTACGCAGTATGGGGGTGTGCCGTTATATGGGGGCTATTCCGAAACTTGGGTCCATATTAGTTATTTTGTCGTACGGAGATGTGCTATACCATGAGAACCAAAAATGCCAAAATTACAGCTATTTCCAAGGAACGCAAAATACTAATGGAGGTACCGTTTTATGAGGGCCACTTCGAAACATAGACCATTATTGTTTACATTTGATGTGGTTTTTTTTCAAAATAATAAGAATCTAAGATATTAAAATAGACCCAATTTTGTTGAAACATGTGGCTATGGTCACAAAAATACCGAATAATGTGTCAGTATAGATACTTTTTCGAAATGAGTTTTCCTACAATGAAATAATCTAACATATTACATTAGAGTCATTTCGATTGGACAGCGTATATAAACTCCTGGGTAGGTGGCTATCCTAAACCATTGGTGAATATTTGTAGTAGATTTGTAGATTTTGAACCCAGAACCCAAAATATCAAATTACCGCTAATTAGATTGAAAACGTACCCAAAAGCTTCAAAATATCGAATATTTGTAAGCTACAGTTATATGGGGACTACCCTAAAAACTGAACCGATATATCCCATTTTTAATACCAAACATCCTAATAGTAGTAACAATGTATATGTAATATGTCAAACTTCAATCTTCAATACTAGGAACTCTATTGTGATTTCAACAGACAGACAAACATGGCAAAATCGACATATATATGAATATTTCTAGGTATTACAAATGGAAAGAAAAATTTAATATACACTCCACCTTATGTAATACACATTCTACAACAAATATTCTCATTATATGCGTTTGAAGAAATGTTATCGCAAGTATAAATTGTGAAATGTGTGAAGATATATTGAGAATTATAGGATCATCAATAAAAACTGCATTACAGCATAACCCAAAACGTTTACCTAGGGCGAGTTGGACTTTTTGGTCTTCTTTGGACTTTTTGGTCTTCTTTGGCACTTAATGTGCTCACCAATGGTTTTTATCTCTAAAAGAATTTCCCGACACTAAAAATAATGCTGCGCAGTTTAATTATGGATTTTTTATTGCTAATAATTTAATGTAATATAGTCGAATCAATTCTAAAATACTCACTGGTAGATATTTGAATATAACACATTCTATTACAAACAAAGCCTTTCAAATGTCGCATACATTCTAACACACACACATATATATAATTTTAAATTTCAATATTCCTTTTGTCATGACACTACACGAGTGCATAGCAATCATTGAGGGTATTATCAAAATGGATTACTCTTAATTTCATATAAATTCATTTTAAATCCATTTATTACTAAAAGCTCATCGAACAGAAGCTCATCCATAAGCCAATGAATGACTCTTTTTTCTCTATATTGAAATTGAAATAAACGAAAAAACTGATATTAATTTAAATTTATTTTACCCAAAATTGAAATGGCAGCAAAAAAGGCAGTTAATTTTTTATTCCACTTTTAAAACGAAATGTGCGAATATAAGACATCCAGCTATAAAAGTGAATTTTTGGTGTGTGTGTGTGTGTGTGTGTATACCTTGCGGACCACTTATGCACGCTAAAGTTTATCCGTAAAGATACATGCTTGAAATCATGCTAGTTCAAGATTTTCTTCATATCCTGGCCAAGAAAATCTTCATTTACTTTCTGAGCGTTGAGTTTTCCTTTTTAGTTTTGTCTGTGCTCCGATGAAGGTGTGAAATGGAAATTAAATTTATGCTCCAACTACCTTTTTTGCTCAGCCGAAAGTTGCAGAAAAAGTAATTCCCAGGAAGTAATTTTATTTGCTGTTGTTGTTTTCTTAGTACAATGCAATTTTTGCACACGAAGATGGAGATTAAGGCAAATGGAGGCATTACATTGGAAGTGGATGATCTTTACGTTTAATGTAGATAAATGAGAAAATGTGAAAGCATTTATAATGTATCCATCGAATTAATTGCCCTCTACATTTGTTAAATTTAAAATAAATTGTATATCATAAAAACACAAAGGATATGAGAAAATTGATTAGGGTCATTATGAGAGATGGAGATATTTAATATGGTTCAATAAATTCTATTTGAAACACCTCGAATGACTACCGAAGACTCCATAACGGATATATATTCTTATTTAAAATAAAATTCTATTTCGATGCTTGTAATTGATATTGGATGTTTGGTATTACAAATGAAGTACATCGGTCCACGTTTTGGTATAAGCCCCATATAGCGGTAGACCCAATATTCGGTATTTTGGGGATGTTGGGCACGTTTTGTCAACCGAATTTGCTGTAGTTTGGAAGTTAGGATTCTTAATGTAAAGGAATCCTTCCTACTAAAAATTATTAAATTTTGCCCACATTCCGGAGTATTTTTGGGTGGTGGAAATGTTTTTTAATAGAATTGGATGTAAGAATCCAAAACTGTATGGATTCTTATTGGGTGCCAAATTTTAGAACCAAACATTATCAAAATCGCTCCCTGTCCATCTCATTGCGGGGGTAAGGAACTTAACTACATATTCACGTATTTCTTGTTGTGACGAAAATTTGCATACAATAATATCTTCATATCCATTTCTTGGTTACAAAAGTAAACGTAAATGGCAAGTTGATATTGCCACGACGAGAAATTACGCGACCAGGAAATGTCTCTTGCAATAAAGCTCGAGTTATGTGACATATGGTGCCGTCTTGTTGAAAGTACATTTTCTTCATGGTGTATTCAGGCAAAAAATTCTCAAAGAAGTTATATAGTTCTTTATTTTCCACAATAACAATACACGTTCAGCTGTAATTACAATCTGTGAATTTTAATTTTTATTTATTTTTTAAGCCGAATTTTTTTTTAATAATAAATTGAAATGACCACTATAAAAACCAGTAAGGAAAGTAGAAAAGTCACCAAAGGATCATTAACATGAAATAGGATGAACTAAAATATATACTTATCTAAATGTGAATCGACTTAAATCAATCCATCAACATGTCATTCGTTTCTTACAAAGGACAAAAGTATGTAAATCGATTTTAAACAAATATCAATACCACATTCGTTGGGCTATGTCTGTACTTCTAGAAAACGCAACTACGTTATTCTAAGCACAATTTTGTACGTTTTGCAAAATTTGATGTCAATCTGACAAACATGAGGAGTTTAATGCACCACTTACTTAAAATCGGACGAAAATATATATGGAAGCTATATACAAATATGAACCGATTTCCACGACAATTGTCACAGGTTAGGTTATACTAACTTCAGAACGTTTTGTTCTTGTCAGCCATATATTAGTTCCTTGGTGCGTCAATTACTAAAAATCAATCGCTAATATATAAGGGAGCTTTGCACACATAATTTTGGACTAAATTCAGTACGCTATGCAATATAAGATCATTGGTACATTATTTACATTAAATCAGGCGAAAATATATATATATATATATATATATCTAGATCGGAACCGATTTTCACGAAACTCAGCACATATCATTCCAGACTCAATTCAGTACGTTGTAGCAATTTTCGTGCAAATCGGAATATATATATAGGGACTTGGTGCACCTTTTACATTAAATCGGACGAAAATATATATGGGAGCTATATCTGGTCTGAACCGATTTTCACGAAACTCGGCAGGCATCACTCTAGGATCAATTCAGTACGTTATGCCAAATTTCGTGCAAATCGAAAGATATATAGATATATATATATATAGACCATTTACATAAAATCGGACGAAACTATATACGCGAGCTATATCTTAATGCGAACCGATTTTTCAATTTCATTTTGAATAGGGTTCGTCCTTGGGCCAAATAAGTGAGCTGTGCCAAATTTCATTCAAATCGGATCATCAATACGACCTGTACTTTGTTTACAATTTAACACCTACAGACGGATGGACCTGCATAAATCTGTGCATATTCTCAAAAAAGACCATGTGTCTATCTCGTTTCCTTTTGCTGTAACAAACATATGCACAGACATAATACCATGTGGTGAAGGGTATAAAAATTATTTTAACAATATAATTTAGATGTCGAATTTCAGCCCCATATATTTGAAACCACAATATCGATAGCCCTGTATATTTTTATTTGAACAAATGTGAATAAACAAAAAATAAATTTCGAGAAATAAAGAACAGGTTCTCTAATAAAACCCTACACAACTATGTTGTGAGGGTATTATAGCGTTGTGCATCCCCAAGAGTTTGTAACGCTGCGAAATATTGGTCCTAGACCCACCTTTAAGTATACCGATCGTCATATCTCGACTAGCTGAGTCGATTTAGACATGTGTGTCCGTCCGTCCGTCTGTCCATTATAATTTGTAAACGCGATACAGATCGCGGTTATGAACCCCTATTGTTTTGATAAAGATCGTTTTATATTTAGGTGTTAGTGGTCAACCACTTCTCTACCAATTATATTATGGTATGTACTCGGATGTGGCATATACACTTAAATATTTAGAGGTGATTACGTGTTAATATATTTAGTAACTCCTGATCACACTACAGGACGGAAATATAGCGCTGATCGCTTTGAAATTTTCCATGAGGGTCCAGATATGGTGAAGGAAAACGCCTATAATTTTCGGTGAAGATCAGATAATAATATTGATATGAAGTGGTCCAAAAACTTAATTTGTTGTGCTTTTTCGAGTCGATCTAAAGACCACAATTGAATTAAAACTGGGCAAGAAATTAGAAGAGCTGTACTGAATATTACTAATATTTGTTGACCTCTAGTCTGTCAAGAGGGTGCAACTATCGCGAAATATTGTCCAAGCTCAGAATGTAGTACCACAGAAACTTAGATTTTCGTGGGAGTTGTGTAGGGTATCATATGATCGGCCGCGTCCGACTATACTGCACGCTCACTTGGTTTTGTATTTTATTTCTTTCTGGAATGAATATAAAGTCCTAAATTTAAACCTAAATATAAAATACGAATATTATATTGGATTTCTGGAATATTTGCATTACAATTTGAATTCAACAACTACTAAAAATCAAATATTCTGTAAAATATCTGTCATGCTTGTTGAATTAGATTACTTACCATGGTAATAAATTAACCCTAAAGCAATATATAATTTTTATTCGGAAGTCTACTTAATGTAAGAGAGCATAGCGGACAAATTTGAGTTATTTACCACTTTTCAGTTTTCCATTACAATACAATAAATTTCACAATTATTGTTAAGCGTTTGTTTTCACCTTCTTGTTTTCGCCATCCCTGCAATACAACAATGTAGCGTAACAAGGACGCATATAAGCAGAACATATTTATGAAGCAGTAGATTTCTTTGGAATGCAACATGCAATTCTTTAGCAAACTAAAGTGTTTACGGGTATCTTTATGGGTAGTCGTATATCTTCTTGGAGAATTGTTTTCGTTTTCTTTTGCTTACTTCTTGTTCCAATGAAGTTTAATGAAAAATTTATCAACAATGCCCCCTCTTAAACAGGAAAATCAGAAAATTCAAAGCGATGCGAAAGCAAAATGCAAAACAAAAGACTTGTTGCTAAGTTGAAATTTTATTTATGATTGCATTGAGGTCTCCGACGGTAGAGAAAATTTTGCAAAGTGTTGCCTTTTGTGCATTTCTGGCTACAAGTTTTTGTATTTTTAACCTTTTACATTGCATTTTTAAACTACAATTTGCATGGAGGTATCCACTATATTCAATTGAAATTTGAAGGCGTAAAAATTTTATTTAAAAGTTTTGAAATTTTGCCATTAAATGGTTATTTTTAAAGCCTTTTTACGCCACTTTATTTAGGATTGTCACATAATAACACATAATTTTGCAGTTAGATGTGTTACTATGCCCCCAGCCTTTTGGATAACACTTGAAGCAAGTGACACATATTCTCCAAACTTTGCACATAGCGATATGCGATATCGTAATATTTGTACCAATCCTAGATCAAGACGAAAAATAGATTTTACAAGGGTATCAAATCGACAGTGCTTATTTCCATCATAAATTATCAATATGCAATATACAGTAATGTACAATGCTGTAATTTTAAAATTAGTTTTGCTTTAAAGAAAAACTTGAAAACTTGTAATTAAAATAATAATCATCAAACGAAAATAGATTTATTGTTTACCGTTATTTTGAAACAAATGAAATTACAAATCATATGACCAAAGCGTTGCATTTTTATGACACGCTACTGTACATACTCTGTTCCTGTTCTTCTCATTCCCTGTCGATTATGCTTACACTCCCTACTAACTTTGTCTATTTCCTCTTGCGTCCATAAGTAATCATTTCATTTATTCTTAATTTCTTTTGTCCTGCTAACGTACAATAAGTTTACTGCACATTTCAGCGACAGCCGTTGCTATTGTTTTAAATTGAAATAAACAACAACAGCAGCAACACCAACAAAAATACATTGCAGGAAATAAAATGAAAACTGACAAAAACAAAATAACATTCTAAGAAGTTTTTAAAAAACATCGTAGACATTTGTCTTCCGGTTTCTTTTTGCCGTTGTTGCAGTCTACAGCAGGGGATGCATACCAATGCAGTAGTGTTCGGATGGATAGCAATACAATCAAACAATGAAACCAATGCACAACGAAAGCTACCGAATGATTGAGTTAAAGTTTTTTTTTTCAAAATTAACGTAATTGAAAAGTTTTGTTCATATTATTCTGCAGCTATCCTATTTTCTTCACTCAGCAATCACCTTTGCCCATTTGAGCATCTATCGGGAAAGCATTCCGAAAGTTTCACTATCCAATTATAGTGTCTTACAGCAATATGCTGTGTCCTAAGGGTCTGTCGGTTGTTCGGTAGGTTATTGAACACATTGTTAAGCTACTGTTTTCTTGATTTCTTTCGTTGTTCTAAAACTTTCATTGGTCATCAATCGTACGAAACTTCGTAAGATGCAACGTATACAATAGAGTAAGTAAATTCAAATAACTAAAAGAGAGAGAGAGAGAGAGAGGGAGGAATTTCACAAAAAGGAACACATTGCACTAATGAAAAATGTTATACGTGATCTCAGCTTTGGTCATTATTTATTGAACGAATTACTAAATGTGCACGTATTAAGTATCTATGGAGCTTTGCTACAGTGTAACATTCTAGTTTGTATAAGATTTTTAGGCTCATTTAGTAAAGCGTGTTTTTTGAGAAAGATAGAAAATTTAACAATGCTACAATCAAAACGAAACAAGTAGAATATGCGTTAAAATTGGCCGGACCGAACATTTTATACATTCACCGCGTTTTATAATCTCCACAGATAGTCATTTGAAATAAAGTTTCCAACCTCATATGGAAAATGACCAACCCACAATTTAGATGTTTCCTAAAATCTCAAAACTGAAACTGTAGATCTACAATCACAAAACTATAAAAATCCCAAAACGTGGAAGTTATTTGTAGTTTTTTTTTTGGTTTTTTTGAATTTATAGTCTATATAATTTAATATTTGAAGATAATATTTTGTTATCTTAAAAGATCACTTATTTTGATAACAAAAATCAATAATAAGAAAGCGTTCTTCCTACCTGAAGATGTTTGACAGTGAAAGAAAATACTGAAAGTGCGTGAGCTGTTAAAACCAGTATTGCCAGAAAGCTAAAGGTAAACCAGCGAGCAGAGCAGTATAGTCGAACGGGCCGACCATATGATACCCAACACAACATCCACGGAAATCTAAATTTCTACATTCTGAGCTAAGGCAATATTTCGCGATATTTGCACCCTCTTGACCGCCTAGAGGTCAACAAATATAACTAATATTAGTAAAGCTCTTCTAATTACGTGTCCAGATTACCTTAACAGTGGGTTTTATTGTGAGGTTCGGCTTTAAATTTTGGTCTATAAATCGACTCAAAAACACAAAAAATTAGGTTTTCGGTCCACTTCATCCCGATATTATTATCTGATCATCACCGAAAATTATAGGCTTTGTCCTTGACCATATCTGGATCCTCATGGAAAATTTCAAAGCGATCAGAGCTATATTTCCGCCCTCTAGTTGGTATCAATTACGGACGGACGGACACACATGTCTAGATCGACTCAGCTAGTCGAGATATGACGATCGGTATACTTAAGGTGGGTCTAGGACAAATATTTCGCGGCGTTACAACGTTTGAGGCTACACAAAGCTTCACAACCCCGACAAAATAGTTGTGTAGTATAAAATGCTATAAATTCGCCCTTTATCCAATTTCTGTCAAATCGCCTAATAAAACACGTTTATCATACCAAACCAGTAAGGAAAGTAGTAGAGTCGGACTGGGCCGACTATATGATACCCTTCGCCTCTTTGGATATATTGTTCGTATGTATCCTAACAATTTCAGGTCTATGTTTCACATGCCTTTCTGCAACCTATGCTAAATTTAATTTCATTCGGAGAGATTTAGAGTGGTTTGCTTACAATGAGACAAATTTATGGAAATCGATTTATAGCAAACTAGATACACGCTATTCAGTATGACGCACCATTACAAATTTAACATCAGTCAAACACCCGTTTGAAATATATGTGGAAGATATGTCTCAACTTGATACGTTGTGCAAAATTTTGTCGATCGGACAAACATTAGGAGTGTAATGCACCATTTAACTATAATCGGACTCACCCGTTTCGTTTCGAATTTTACAGAAATAGACTCTTAAAACCTCTATTAAACTCAAAGCATGTTGATTTTATTTATTTATCAATCAGTAATTTTGAAAGGATCATAATACCATTTATTTACATATTAATTCGCCTCTGAGAAGTACGGCGAAGAAAACCCCAAAAGACGAAACAGATACCATACAAATATTAAAGTTCATCGATGCAATCATTTCGGTATTTGTAAATCGATACCGATTGTATGAAACAGATTCGTTTCGAGTACACCAACCATTTTTACCACTTTAAAGGATGATTAAAATGGTTGGTGTATTTGGAGCAAATCCGTTTCATACAATTTGGAGTCGATTTACAGATTCCGATCCGTCTGCCTGCCTGGTGCGCACGATAACACTCGAAGGGATTCAAACTTTGCACGTTGCAATACTTTTGCCTATCTCCGAAGGTGGGCCTATTCGTCCATCCCATGAAGTACCTCCCCAACAAAGCGTCGACTATTTAACATTTGTAAATCTAATATCATGCAAATGTAATGTTAGATTTTACTCAAATTTTGCTTATCGTAATATTTTGACCAAATCTTCATCAAGTTCGAAAATGGTTATCATCGGTTCCCCCTTCTGGTACCTCCCCAATAATGGTTAGCATTTAAAAATTGTTTAATATCATATGAATTAAATGATGTATCCGAGCGCAATGTTGATGTACTCCATCTCAACACTGTCAATATTATTTTCAATTTAATTAAAAATTGAATATTATTTAATAAACATTTTACAGTTGATGCGCAAACATTTATTTAATACATCGACATACATTTTATCTAAATAACTTTGTGCACCTCTAAATTCAGATTACCACCCTCTTCCAATTCAAACCTCAATATAAAATTAGTTAACCATCTCCTTTATTGGTCATTATGCAAAAAATATGTACGCTCATTTAATTTAACATTTCGCCAAACCTTTTGTAGATTTCATTTCAGCTGTTCATCTAAATGAGATCAACAACAAAATTTAAAAAAAAACTAGTAAGGAAAGCAGTAAAGTCGGACGGGGCCGACTATATGATACCCTTCACCACTATGGGTATATTAAACAGGACTATTAACATGAAATTGGATGAAATAAAATATGTGATATTTATCTACATGTGAATCTACCTAGATCTATCCATAAAGTATGTAAATCGACTTCAAACAAATAAAAATAGGTCATCCGTTGGGCTATGTCTGTACTTCTACAAAACCCAACTACGTAATTCTATGCTCAAGTTTGTAAGTTGTGCAAAATTTGATGTCGATCTGACTAACATGAGGAATTTGATGCCCAATTTACTTGAAATCGGGCAAAAAAATATATATGGAAGGTCTATCCAAATATTAAGCTATTTCAAACAAACTTGTCACAGGTTAGGTTATACTAATTTCAGAACGTTTTGTTCCTATTGGTTCCTTGGTGCGTCAATCACTTAAAATCAATCTAAATTAAAGGGAGCTATATCTAAATCTGAACCCATTTTCACGAAACAAGGCAGATATCACTCTAGGCCCAATTCAGTACGTTATGCCAAATTTCGTGCAAATCGAAGGATATATATCGACTTTGGTGCACCATTTACATGAAATCGGACCAAGCTACATATGTGAGCTATATAGAAATCAGTACCGATTTTCTCGAAACTTGGCGGACATCACTCTAGGCTCAATTCAGTACGTTATGCCAAATTTCGTGCAAATCGAAGGATATATAGGGACTTTGGTGCACTATTTATATGAAATTGGACGAAACTATATATGGAGCTATATAAATCTGGACCGATTTTCTCGAAACTTGGCAGACATCACTCTAGGCTTAATTCAGTACGATATGTCAAATTTCGTGCAAATCGAAAGACATATGGGGACTTTGGGGCACCATTTACATGAAATCGGACGAAACTATATATGGGAGCTATATAGAAATCTGGACCGATTTTCTTGAAACTTGGCAGACATCACTCTAGGCTTAATTCAGTACGATATGTCAAATTTCGTGCAAATCGAAAGACATATGGGGACTTTGGGGCACCATTTACATGAAATCGGACGAAACTATATATGGGAGCTATATCTAAATCTGAACCCATTTTCACGAAACAAGGCAGATATCATTCTAGGCTCAATTCAGTACGTTATGCCAAATTTCGTGCAAATCGAAGGATATATAGCGACTTTTGTGCACCATTTACATGAAATCGGACGAAGCTATATATGTGAGCTATATAGAAATCAGTACCGATTTTCTCGAAACTTGGCGGACATCACTCTAGGCTCAATTCAGTATGTTATGCCAAATTTCGTGCAAATCGAAGGATATATAGGGACTTTGGTGCACTATTTATATGAAATTGGACGAAACTGTGTATTGGGAGCTATATCTAAATCAGGACCGATTTTCACAAACTTGACGACATC
>NW_026889003.1:0-12119 GCF_032173495.1 Musca vetustissima
ACACATTGTTGTGCGATCAACACTTATTTTTAAATCATTTGCCACTACCCTTCGACTCACTAGGCTGAATCTTAAGGTAGCTGCTAACTGCAGGCTTTCGGGAATGGTACCCTTGTGTATGAAAGGACCAACTTCTCTCAAAATATCCATAAATGCTTATTTTAACACGTTCCAGTATCATTAGACTTTTTCTGGTAGAAACCAGGGCAATTAATATGCCAGCAGGAGAATCTATACCCTACACAACTATGTTGTCAGGGTATTATAGCTTTGTGCAGCCCCAAATGTTTGTAACGCCGCGAAATATTGGTCCTAGACCCACCTTTAAGTATACCGATCGTCATATCTCGACTAGCTGAGTCGATCTAGACATGTGTGTCCGTCCGTCCGTCCGTCCGTCTGTCCATTATAATTTGTAAACACGATACAGGCCACAGTTATGGACCAAACTTCACGAAATTTTGCATGTAGGATGGGTTCTGGCCAATGCAGACCCCTATTGTTTTTGGAAAAGATCGGTTTATATTTAGGGGATGAAATGGACCAAAAACATTATTTTTGTCGGTTTTTCTTGTCGCTCCAGAGGCCGCAATTATGGCCCAAACACCGCGAATTTTTGCATGGAGAAGGGGATCGGGCCAGAGAATAAGCATGCATGTGTTGATAAAGATCGGTCAATATTTAGCGGGTCAAATGGACCCTGACTTTTGTGTGAAAAATGACCAAATTTGTATTCTATGGCATATATATTTACTCCTGGAGGATGTAGACCCCAGGAGTTGATAGCATATCCAAGAGGAGTGGTTTTCCTTTAAGGGAACCCCCCCCCATTCTCGATTTTTTATTTTTAAGATTTTAAATGGGCTGGTAAATGAATACCAATGCATGTTAAGGTTTGTAACTTTGCACATATATATTTGAAAGAAAGAAAAATAATTTACAAAAAATGTTTGTTGTTGTTTTGTTGTTGTTTTTTGTGATCAAAGAAAAGTCCTTATTTTTGATGGCGGGCATGATAACTCCTCACTGGAACATCGGAATCCGAAAATTCCAACGGTGTTAGAAAGAGTACATGTCTGGCTCTCGTATGAACTAGGATTATTGACTTCGCTCTAAAATTAACAAAATGGCGGACCTTTGAAAAAAATTTTTTGGAAAATCGCCGATTTTTTTACCAAAAACCAAGTTAAAAAATAAGGAAGATCTTCACCGATTGGCTTTATCCTAGTTCATACGATAGCTATACACTCACAGAGAAACGTGTAAAAATTTGAAATCGATTGGGTTATTAGTTTTTGAGTTATCGTGCCCGCCATTCGCAAAAAAATGTTTAGAGAAAAACGCGTTTGAAATTTGAGAAGCCCTTCAGCCGTCACTTGATGCTGACACAATAAATCGGCTATATCTTCAAGAGTTCTTGAGATTTTTACTTGAAATTTTGCAGGGACATTCTTGAATTAGTGTAGATTGGAATTAAGTCAACAAAATTTTGACCCGAGAATGGGGGGGTCCCCTTAAATTGATACCAAATATAGTGATGTATCTACTCAGATGTGGGAGTTACAGTCAAATATTTACAGGTGCTTACGTATTCAGATATTACTTAGTAACCCATTACCACATTGGAGGTAGAAATATCGCGCTGATGGCTTTGAAATTTTTCATGAAGTTCCAGTTATGGTCAAGAACAACGCCTACAATTTTCGGTGATGATCAGATTAAAATTTTGGGATGAAATGGACCGAAAACATAATTTTTTGTGTGTTTTCGAGTAGAGTATAATCCGAAAATCTCAACACAACCTACCGTGAAGGTAATCTGGACAAGTAAATAGAAGGATTGTACTGATTATTCGAAAAAAGTAAGGAAGAGGTGTTGTTAACCTCTAATCGGACAAGAGGGGGCAAATATCACGAAATATTACTCAGACTCGGAATAAACATCCTCAGAAAGTTAGAGTTCGTGGTAGTTGTGTAGGGTATCGCATGGTCGGCCCCGTCCGACTATACTGCTCCGCTCACTGGTTTTTTTTTCTTAATTTTGTTGTTAAACAAATTGCATATTCCAATGAAACATATGTTTTTTTATTGAACACATTTCGTAACGTATTGAACACAGCTATGCTTTCGAGCCGCACTTTCGCTCGAAATTGAGCACACCATTTTGCACAACATGGGAATTTAAAAAAGTATAGGAATTCAAAACTCTCGGAACATGTCACATGGGCAAATATCTAAAAAAATCACCCTTTTCAACACGAAATGCCGAACGGAAATATTGAACAGATTCTAAGTGAAGATTGTGGGAGTTAAGTTTCTTGAATATATATTGTTGGTGGAATCCGATCATGATTACTTTCCTACTTTTCGATCTTAAAACTCGACGTTTATTGCCATTTTTGTACGATCATAAAAGAATAAACTGTGTCCTCATTTAAATTGTGCAAAATTAATCCTGCCCATTTTTTCCATTCTTTAACATTTGTTATTTATTACTTATAATACAAAAATGCTCATTTCAATGTAACACTTTCGCTCATTGTGGTCATTTGTTTGGTTTTTGTATTTTTATGTTTTTTTCTCCTTGTTTTTCTTCTCTGGTTTTTTAATTTATTACTCACTTTAGCAACATTATAACACGGCCTAAAAAGTAAACACACCAAAGTATAATGGCACAATGAACAAGTGTGACACTTATGAGGGCTTTTGCAAAACACGACCCAACCAACCAACCATCCAACCATCGCAACATAAATTTCAAATCGTAAATGTTTGTATGGCATGTCTTGTAGCCATAGCCAAAAGTGTTTAAAGCCACAATCTTGGCCAATTTATTATGTTTTATATATACATATGTACGTATATATTCTCTCAAAGAGTGTGTGTGTATGTAGATGGTGTGTGTGCGTGTTAAATGCATGCTTACATACATATATTTGTGCATTTAGCAACAAAATCAACCATAAGATACTCCTTACTACTTATAAGATATTAGTTGAAAGTTGAATATACAAAAATATACACTTGAAGAAATTGAGAATACATTTTCAAGGGATCTCCTCGAAATATTCATTGTAGACCTCATAGCCGGATTTTAATTTCTATACCCATTCACCAGACTGTGGTACATGGTATTATGTCTTTGTGCATATGTTTGTAACAGGCAAAAGGAATTGAGATAGACACATGGTTCCTTTTTAGAATATGCATAGAATCACTATTTAAGTCGATTTATGCATGTCCGTCCGTCTGTCTGTCTGTCCATGTATTTTTGTGAACAAAGTACAGGTGGCATTTATGATCCGATTTGGATGAAATTTGGCATAGGCCACTTATTTGGCCCAAGGACGAACCCTATTGAAATTGGAAAAAATCGGTCCAGATTTAGATATAGCTCCCATATATATTTTCGTCCGATTTAAGGTAAATGGTGTACCAATGTCCCTATATATCGTTCGATTTGCACGAAATTTGGCACAGCGTAATGAATTATGCCCAGAATGATGTGTGTTAAGTTTCCTGGAAATCGGTACAGATTTAAATATAGCTCCCATATATATTTTCGTCCGATTTATGGTAAATGGTGCACCAAAGTATCTAAATATGTTTCGATTTGCACGAAATTTGACATAGCGTACTGAATTGATACCAGAATGGTGTGAGCAAAGTTTCGTGACAATCGGTTCAGATTTAGATATAGCTCCCATATATATTTTCATCCGATTTAAGGTAATTGGTGCACCAAAATCTCTGAAAATCATTCGATTTGCACGAAATTTGTCATAGCGTACTGAATTAAGGCTAGAATGATGTGTGCTAAGTTTCGCGAAAATTGGTTCAGATTTAGATATAGCTCCCATTTATATTTTCGTCCGATTTTATGTAATTGGTGCACCAAAGTCCCTATATATCTTTCGATTTGCACGAATTTTGGTAGGGTACTGAATTAAGTCTAGAATGATGTTGCTAAGCTTCGTGAAAAGATCCATAGCTAGGCCGATTTACACAACGTACTGATGTAATATAAATTAGTCTCTGGCAAGTTTCCCTGAAATCGGTTCAGATATATTCTACATATGTTAGGATACATATGTAGAATATATCCAAAGTGGTGAAGGGTATCATATATTCGGCCCAGTCCGACTTTACCACTTTCCTTACTGGTTCAATATAGGTTTACATTTTGGCATAAGCATATTTTAACTGCATTTTCTAACCGAATTTATAGCCACTTGAAAAACATATTTACAGGACACTTTCAAAAAAGTCCATGTTTCCAAAAACCCCTCATATAAATGTCCCGCCATGTTTATGGTATTTTGGGAGTTTTTAGCCGAATTCTCCCATCGAAATGGCGACCTCAATTTCAACATGTTGAAGGTTTTAGCTGAATTTCTTTCAACCGAAAAGGCTCAAAATTGGTAATCCGGTTACAAATCTTTGCAGACAATTATGATAGACGTCAGTGTTTTGACATTTGGTCTTGGCAGAAATCTATCGATATAGGTGCATGTTATGTCCACGTGTTTGGATTTGAAGGGAGTTATTATGGGTATATTTGGTAATATGTGGTGGAGATATTTTTCTCCGTGTATCAATACATTTCTTTCAACATCACATCTCTACTCAGTACTTTCGTCTTCTTCTTCATCTTTTTGTGTGTGATAAAACTTTATTTTAAAATGAATGAAGAAAGAAGTGGCAATGGCAAAGGATCATTTGCTGCATTTGACTCGTACAAAGTGTTTATGACAAATTTTGTTATAGAAACTTTGCTGGTTGTTTTAGTTTTGTTTGTTGTTGTTGTTGTAGGTTGTTTTGGGTACAACAAATTTTACTTGTTCGACCATAAACACCAAACAAATGAACCGTACTGTGGCTGATTATAATGCTGAAGTTGATGAGGATGATGGTGATGATGAAGACTATGATGATGATGATGGTATCATATGAAACCACTATATAAAATCTGGTTTAATAACCGAGTATGATTTGAAATCTGAATGAACTAAAATGTATTAAATTGTACTATTTATGTATGTATGTGTGAGTGCCGTGTAATGTATTCATATGTGTTATACTCAGCCATAATAAGTGTAATAATTTTTGTAACATGATTTGTAATACATTTACTTGTGATGTGATGTGTGTGGGTAGTGGGGGCGGAATGTGTTATGCATGTTGGCCAACATGGCAGATCATTGTTGAGAAGATTTTAAACAGTAGATCAGAGGAAAGTGTGATATCTGAATGGTGAATATATGAGAAAATAATAATGGATCCAACATATTGATGTATATTGACTTGTGATTGCGTGTCATATGAATATAAGGTATTACAAACACAAATATTTAACGAGACATTCTTGAGAAATTATAGGTTCATAATAAATACAAATAAAAACCTGTAAAGAAAGCTCAAAAGTCGGACGGGGCCGACTATATGATACCTTTCACCACTTTGGGCACATACAAGAGATGATCATATGTACAATATCCTGTAGATAGAATAGACATAGCATCTTCGGGGGACCATTGAAATGGATTCGGGCGAAATTAAATTTGGACATTTGTGCTAATTTAAAAACAACCCATACACATACCATTCTGAAATATATGAAACATTGCATGCCAATCGGACAGACTTGGGCTGTTTAGTTTACAATTTTTATGAATTCGGTCAAAATTATGTACGGAATTTTTATGTAAATCTGGACGTTTTTGGTCCAACACGCAATGGAATATTTTATGTTAGGCGAACAAACAAAGGCTCATCGGTGCACCATTTGCATAAGTCGGAGGGAAATATATATGGGAGCTACATCTAAATCTAAACCAATATTAACCAACCTTAACACAATTCATTCTAGATGATTTTCCATACCCGCTGCTAAATTTCGTGTAGGCTCATCGGTGCACTATTTATATAACATCGGACGAAAATAAAAACAGGATATATCAAAATCGGAACCGATTTTTAAAAAAATAATACACATCACTCTAAACTAAATTCAATGCGCAGTACAAAATTGTGTCTCCACCGGATAAAGCAAGGAGAGTTTAATGGGAGCTATATCTAAACCTGAACCGATTTTAACAAAACTTTGCATACATCAATCATCAATCAATACGCTGTACAAAATTTTTGACTAAATCGGACAAATATTGAGAGTTTGGTGCAGCATTCACTTAAAATCGAACGAAAATATATATGGAAGCTATATAAAAATCGGAACCGATTTTCTCCAATTTCCAAGTAAGTGACCTGTGCCAAATTTCATCAAAATCGGATCAAAAATTCAACCTTCAACTTTGCTCATATAAATACATGGACGGACGGACATGCACAAATCTACTGATTCTATGCACATTCTCAAAAGGAACAATGGGTCTACCTCGGTTCCGCAGAGTGATGAAGGGTATACATATCATTGGATGCTAAATGTTCTTACCAAAAAATATCGATGCACGTTACGATGTCAATGATGAGAAAATTCTCAGAAACATTTCAAACCATCTTTCCTTGTTTTGACAAATCCCCCATTTGAGCCTCAAATCTTAGTTTTACTGCCTCCAAATAAGTGGCATAGCTCACTTATTTTGCCAAAGGACGAACCCTATTGAAATTTGACGTTTTTGTCCGATTGATAAAAAATTTTGCACAACGTACTGAAGTATGTATAGCCTTCTGTGTGTCAAAATTTACTGACTTCGGTTCAGATTTAGATATAGCTTCCATATATAGTTTTAGCCGTTTTTAAGTGAATGGTGCACCAAAGACTCTAAGTTAGGCCGACTGATACTGTGGGGAAAGTTTAGCTGAAATCGGTTCAGATTTAGATATAACTCCAGTATATATTTTCATCCGATTTTAAGTAAATAATGTACTTAAGACCCACAAGTTTTGCTGAAATCGGTTCAGATTTTGATGTAGTTCCCATATATTTTAGTGCGATTTTTAATAAAAAATTGGTTCAGGATTAGGTATAGCTCCCATATACATTTCCGTCCGATTTTAAGTAATTTAAAGACCCAAAGTAATACAGATTGTCACGACATTTTACGCAAAGTAAAGAAATTAGTATAACCTAACGTGTGGAGAGCTTTGTTGAAATCGGTTCAGTTTTAAATATAGTTTCCATATATACTTTCGTCCAATTTTGGCCAACTGCACCTAGTTTGGTGCAATATACTGAAGTTAGTATAGCCTAACGGGCGTCAAGTTTTGTTAAATTAAGTAAGGATTAATATAATGCACCTATATATATATATATATATATTTGCGTCCGATTTTAGGTAAATGATGCATCAAACCCCTCATGTTTGTCAAATTGAGGTGTTTGGTGCATCATTGAATATGGATTGATTTAAGTCGGTTCACATATAAAAATAGATCTCATATTTATGATTGACCAATTCGATGTCAATGTTCTTCAAAAATGCAATGTCTGTTAGGATGCATCCTTATATTTTACCAAAAGTGGTGAAGGATATAATATATACGGGCACACCCATATATATAAATAATATATCCCATATGTAGGCTATATAACCATTTAAATTGAGAATATAATATTTGAGTCCATCATTTCTATATCCATCTACATTCCCACGATATATTCGACCCACTGTAATTGTAGTTTTAGAAAGTATGTTAAGATATAAACGAGTTTATTATGATTTGTGCAAATATGAGTGCTGAGTGTGGTTTAAGTGTCATTATGGAGGTCTGATGGTAGGCTTTCGAGTGGGAGTGGGTTTGAAGATGTCATAGTCGCATTAACCAACCATCCAACAAACAACTACAACATCATCATCTCCGTCAACATGTGCGGGTGGCTAGATGAATGTTTCAAATTGTTTCCTATCGTCTGAGAAAGTTGGTGCCCAAAAATCCAAAAGTTTCTCATGTTCTCTGTGGCGACCTCATTGCGTTGGTGCATGTGGCCGTTGCATACATCACCCGTGTGACTATAAAATGTAGATGTTTAGTGGCAAGTGTTGGGGGTACTCGCACACGTATAAGTGTGTGCGTGGAGACTATGTGATGTTGTGTATTTGAGACGTTTATTCAAATTGAATAATATAATTATGCACAGACGCTATACGAGTATGTGTCGGAGTTTGCAAATATGTATGTGTGAGTGTGTGTATAACTAAATGTGTTATGGTTTATTTTGAGATGGCAATTTACTTAAGTTTATCTAATAAAATTATGTATCAGTGTTCGTTCACCAATGTTTCGTCTGTGTTGATGGTGTGCGTGCTAACGTACGTACATTCGCTCGTGATAAATACGGCATTTTTAAACGCAACACGTAAAATGTTAATTGTTGCGGTGATTTTGCAGGTACCTCACCACTAATGAAGTGCTCTGGCCACAACCCGAAACTCGTGTGGGATTAAAATAATAAAACGTAGGTTTAGAATGTGTTTTTTCGTTTGTTGCTTGTTGTTTGGGGAAATGTTATCAACAATGGCAAGTGGTTTCTATGACAACAACAAATATATTGCATCATAATTAAACGGGGGTTTGTTGTTCTCAACTCTTTTAATAAAGTTGATATAGGATAATTAACGCGAAAAAATATTTGCGACTGGTGTTTTTTCTAATATAATTTGTTTAATTTCTATTGCAAGACCACCTAATATTTTTTAGTTGAATAACTATCATTTATATCATTTGGGTTTAGTAATGCTACTTTAACTTTTATAGGTAATACAGTGGACCACGGATAGAAGAACATCTTATATAAGAAAAACACGGATATAAGAAAAATGTTCACTCATAAAAAACTCTTTATTATATAATTGCTACTTTCATCGCATATATTGTTTCCTAGATCAACATTAATGGACCATAAAGTTTTCGAAGACAGAAAAAAGAGGTTTCGCGATATTTTTTAAATAACTTGTTTGCCAGATTTTGCTTTTCATAGTTTTTAAGGTCTTGTCCTCGCGATATATTTTGCAAAACCTGCTTCTTATTATTCTAAAAATATTTGGGATTTTTGATATCGCGACTATATCTAAATCTGAACCGATTTTCACGAAACTCAGCACACATCATTTTATGTTTAATTCAGTATGCTGTGCCAAATTTCGTGCAAATCGAAATATATTTAGGGGCTTTGGCGCACCATTTACCTTAAATCGGAAGAAAATATATATGGGAGCTATATCTAAATCTCGGCCGATTTTCACGATACTTGGCAGACATCATGCTAGACTTTATTCCGTACGCTATACACCATTTACTTTAAATCGGACGAAAATATATATGGAAACTATATCTAAGTCTGAACCGATTTTTGGAAACTTAACACACATCATTCTAGACCTAATTTAATACGCTATGCCAAATTTCGTGCAAATCGAAAGATATATAGGTTCTTTGGTGGCCCATTTACATTAAATCGGACGAAAATATATATGGGAGCTATATCTAAATCTGAACCCATTTTCAGGAAACTTAACACACATCATTCTAGACCTAATTCATTACGCTGTGCCAAATTTCGTGCAAATCAAAAGATAAATAGGGACTTTGGTGCACCATTTGCCTTAAATCGGACGAAAATACATGTGGGAGCTATATCTAAATCTGAACCGATTTTCATGAAACTTAGCACACATCATTCTAGGCTCAATCCATTGCGCCGTGCCAAATATCTTGCAAATCGAAATATATTATGGGACTTTGGTGCACCATTTACCTTAAAACGGACGAAAATGTATATGGGAGCCATATCTAATCTCGACCGATTTTCACGAAACTTGGCAGACATCATTCTAGACTTTATTCCGTATGCTATACACCATTTAACTTAAATCAGCCGAAAATATAAGAGCTATATCTAAATCTGAACCGATTTCCTCGAAACTTAGCACACATCATTCTTGGCTTAAGTCAGTTCACTGTGTTAAATTTCGTGCAAATCGAAAGATATATAGGGACTTCCGTGAACCATTTACATTAAATCGGACGAAAATATATATGGGAGCTATATCTAAATCTGAACCAATTTCAATAGGGTTTGTCCTTGGGCCGAATAAAGGAGCTGTGCCACGTTTCATTTAATTCGAATGAAAAATGCGACCTGTACTTTGTTTACAATTTAACATGGATAGACGAACGGACATGCAATAATCGACTCAAAAAGTGATTCTATGCATATTCTCAAAAGGAACCATGTGTCTATCTCGTTTCCTTTTGCCTGTTACAAACATATGCACAAAGTGCGGTGAAGTGTATAATGACTTTCAGAACCAGTCTCAGGCAGTGCCAGAGGATATTTTGATGGTTATAGCACCAATGAAAGCGTTGATATGTGCTCTGTATAGCTTCACCGAAACCCCTATATGTGATATTAATATGGCAAAAGAATTTGATCTCTTACCCATAGTAAGGTGGGGGCATCCTCATTTACATTTACCCCTAGAGTTTATTAGTTAAGTGCTGGAAAAGTTTAGATTTTTGACTGTCACGTTGTTAAGAAATTGAACCCAAACATACATATACCGCCATACAATTCTAATTACAAATGTCTGAGTATATAAAATGTGCCCTTGGAATTACTAAAACAATTGTCTTGATGTTAATGGGGTGTTACATTAACATCCAGAACCGCAACGAAAAAAATACTTAAACACATATCCAATTTTAATTTCATAAAAAAAACGGAAATATGGTCTACCACGGTTTGAGTTCTGAAAATATAAAAGTATGGCAAAGTAAATACCCATGTCTTGTATTGTTATTTGATGTTGACAGCTTCTTTCGAAAGAAAAACAGAAAAAAACAATCATCCACCCTTTGCTTTCATTGTTATTGTAGTTGTTTTTTTTTTTTCCTTTTTTGTTTAACAACATAAAATAAATTAATTTTTAATTAACCTTTGCTAATTTGAAATTAATGAACAAAGAAAAGGTCAACCAACGGTGCGAAGCTACAATACAATTATATAATTGCGTAGAGTGAGGGAGGAAGAAAAAAGTGAGAGGTTTGAGTGAACCTTAAATAAATTTTATTAGGCCTAATTATAAACCCATACTTTGCTTTATATCGGTGTGGCTGGTCGGCCGGCCACCCAAATGAAAATACAATTTGTTTCCCAAACCAACAACCACCACCTCTTTCGTCGTGGCAACATCAGTTCATTAAAGCAAGCATGTGGTCAACCAGTCAGTCAGCCAGTCGGTGAAATTAAACTTACTTTGGCCGGAGAACTTTGTTTTTCTCCAATAAGCTTGTCACTCTGTGCTCAGTTGGGTTGTTGTCCTTGTTGTTTTTTGTTGTACTGTAAGTGTGTAACAAATGTGAAAACTACATTAAACACCTCGTCGCAGCCACACACACTCATACATGCATACAACAACATATCGTAACTGAAAGGCATCCCATGTGGATACAAATAATCCTTCCCTTGTCATATCCCTATGGTCAACTAAAATAAATACAAGTCAGAAAAATTCACGATAAAGTCGATTAAGCCGACTCACATGTTACCTATAACAATAATCGGTTATTTTTGTCTGTTGAATTAAGTCATTCTTAGACCATTTTCAGTTCAATTAACCTTATACCTATTTCGCCATACCTATCATCAAAACATAACCTCACCTAACCTATAAAATCGGAAAATGATTACTCCAAAGAGTTACAAACCGAACGTAGTATTTATCACATCACATTTTGTATCATGCTGGAAAATATATTGACTTTTTCCCAACAATAATAACAACAACAGCACAGCACACACAAAAAACATAATGTATATGTGTGACTTTGTTATACATGATTAACTGGGAGGCATAAAACTCGTGCCTTAACCAAAATCTACGTCTACGGGAAAAAAGCCAAACGGTCTCCAACTGAAATATAAGCAACAAAACCAAAACAAACAACAACAAAAAATACATCAAAATAAATGCTATAAACTTTGCATGCCGCCATATAATTAATAACGGTAATATATTTTGCATATGCCAGGGCACGGTGTGTGGTTGGCTCCCTTACCATTATGGGCTGCCACTATTCTCCGAAAGAAACGGGTGGAAAAAAACTAAACGAAAATACTCTTCACGTTATGCCAAACCAGCAGTTTGCTCACACACCATA
>NW_026889004.1:0-12379 GCF_032173495.1 Musca vetustissima
AGTTCAACAATAACTTATAGTTTGCCTAACATGACATTGGGTGATTCTCACGTCTTTGATTGTAGACCTGTTGATTTATTATTGGGGGTGATTTGTATCCGACAATTTTGAGAGAAGGGACTCGTCGCAACATATTGGGCTCATTGCTAGCTCAAAACACAATATTCGGCTGAATTCTTACTGGTTCTATGCCTTCTTCCACAGTCCAGGTTTTTACGACTGTGTTGGATTTTGCTGAAGAGGAATTTCTCAACAAGACGCTACTCCGATTCTGGGAACTTGAAGAAGTTCCCAAACAGAAACATCTTTCGCCGAGGACACGTGTTTGAGAGGAATTATTGTGCTACGACCGTGCGGAATTCGAGGGGTCGTTACGCAGTAACGCTTCCCTTTAAATCCGCATTTCTGCAAACATTGCAACTGGGCGAATCTTCTAGTAACATTTCAACGCTTCCAATAAAACTTCCAATGGTGTTACATTAAATGATCTTCATTTTGGGCCAACTCTTCAAATAGATATAGTTCTTTTAATCTTGCGCTGGCGTTTACTTAAAGTCGTTTTCAAGTGTGACATTACTCCAATGTACCGTCAAATTCGTGTCGATCCCACACATTCACCATTTCAAAGGATTTTGTTTAGACCTTCTCCTTCCGACCTTATTCAAGATTTTGAGTTGCAAACGGTCACCTTTGGGGTAAATTGCGCTGCTTTCCTAGCTATTTGGACTCTTCATCAATTAGCAATTTTCGTTGCTTGGTAGAGCTTTGCGAGTTTTGTCATATGCATTTCGGTTTTGCAATGTTTGTCGCCTTAAGTACGTATCTGTTGCATTAGAGCCCTCTGAAATGAAAGCAGTTAAACTTCATTTGTGCATTATTGCTCAAAATGCGTATTTTGCTGAGGAGTATAAGTGTTTGTAAGATCAGTCTCCTTTACCTTCGAAAAGTTCCCTCCTTCCGCTCAACCCAATTTTAGACCAAAATGGAGTCTTAATGGCCGGCTAGCCAACCTATTTTATTGCCGTATTCCTGCCGATTTGGTCATCTTTTTGCGCTCGTGTACTCAAATCATGGCCGCTCGGGAAAGAACCGTCGTTACCCGAGCCTTTCACACAACAGGTATCGATTTCGCAGGGCCCTTTGATATGAAGTCGTTTGCGGGTAGAGCGTGTCGTATCACCAAAGGTTAAGCATGTCTGTTCGCCTGCTTTTCCACCAAAGCAGTTCACTTAGAAGCCACATCTGACTTGTCCTCTGCTTCTTTTCAGGCAGCCTTTTATCGCTTTATTGGTCATCGCGGTTGCCCCATGACAGTTTTCTCTGATAACGGGAAAAAATCTGCCGGTGCATCACGTGAAATAGAAAGGAATTTCAAAAATTTTGTTAAAGAGGGTCGTGAGAAAGTTTGCGCTTCGTTGGTTATCAGGAACTATATTGTCAGTTTATACCAGCAGGTGCTCCCCATATGGGAGGCTTGTGGGAAGCTGCAGTAAAAAGTTTTAAGAAACATTTTTGCAGACATGTTAAAGCATTTAAATACACTTTTGAGGAGATATTTACTGTTTCAGTTGGAATTGAGGCATGTTTAAATTCTAGACCACTTTGTCCAATAAATAATAATCCAATAGATTCAGCTGCCCTTACGCCGGGTCATTCCCTCTTAGGCGCTCCTCTTCTTTCGCCAACGGAAATAGTAATACTCGATTCCCCTCTTAGTCTAGTCAATCGCTATCGAAGAATAAAAGCTCTTACTCATCAACTGTGTATTCGTTGAAAAGAGGAAAACTTAGTTGAATTGCATGATCAATTATCACCCACCTCGTGGAAATTAGGTCGCGTTGTCCACGTCCATCCTGGAGACGATGGTCACGTTCGTGTCGTAGACCTTCGTACCGAACAAGGAATTGTTCAGCGACCAGTCATGAAATTAGTACTAATTGGCCATAATTAATAATCTGAGCATATCCATTTTGTCCTGCCTAAGAAGGACGATGAAATGATGTCTGATGGGGAAATTGCAAAGGAGATGCTACTGCCTAAAATTGATGGGGCGGTAGCTGCACCTGCTAGGACTGTTCCTGCACCATCAATTGCGAAGGATGTAGGACCCTCTGTCCCAAAAGCGTCCTCTAGCCCATATGTCGTCGCCACTCGAAGTCAACCATCTACGAGTCTATCATGCCGTCTATGTTCCCGTTCCCATGCACTGTATCGTTGCATCAATTTCAAAAGGCTATTGCTTTAACTGTTTGCAGTCCAATCACAAAACCTACGCGTGTCCGTTTCCGAGGAGTTGCGATCACTGTTCCGAAAAACATCATAGCATCTTGCATTCTCGTACCCGTCAGCAAGTTCATTCGAGTCGTCCGAGTACTGCAATCCGCCAGACCCGTACATCTTCCGTTCGTCCGCTCATCGAAATGCCGCCATTCAGAGCCATACCACCACTTCCAATTAGTCGTTTGGTCACCCTCGCACCCACCGCCATTGTCCGTCTGTGTTTCCAAAATGGAAACATGGTAGTTCACGCACTTATAGATCCACGTGCACCCTACTGTCGGTAATAGCGATTTTCAAATTATTTTTGCCAATTTGCTTGGTCTTTTTTTGGGAAATTTTACAAAAGTTGTTGTTTCTTGCTTTTATATCGAATATCTTATATTATTTTATAAATCCATTTTGCAAATTCGGCCGTGGTTACCCTACATTCGGTTCTAAGCGATCTCAAATTGTGAAAAATAGTGATTTTTTGGTTATTTTTTGAATTTTATTGATCCTCTTTCGTTTTTATTTGTCTTAAATCATGTCGGTCACTTCAATGACACAGTTCATTCGGGCTTCTGATAATGTGGTCAAATTTATTGCTTTATTCCACATGCATAAGCCGGAGAGTCACACCATATTCAACCTTGAAATTCAAAGTTCGGAACTTCAAGAGTTATGGTCTAAAGTCGACGAAACTTATGATAAGTGTATTGACTATTTGATGACTTTAGGTGGTATAACCTACGATCAAATTTCGTCTGCCGATTCCAAATTTCAATCCTCTGGGCCAAGCTTTACTGATTGTTTGTCGGAAATCAAGGAAAAGTTGCACAGCCTTAGGTCGGTTAAAATATTTCCTGCAACTCCCACCGTCATGACTGCTAGTACTCCGCAAACTATTATATCTTCAACTATTTCACAAATTGGTAGTGCTTCTAATCGGCCACCTGGTGATCAGCCAGGTTCCGCTAATAACCTCAATACTTCTCGTGATAATTTGAATATTTCCAATTTAGCAAATATGGTTCAAACTAATTTCCCAAATCATGCATAAGTTTCTATTTCTAATTGGAGTTTGCCGCCGAATGTCTCAAATACCATGCATAATCTCAACTTACCACCGTGTGAGATTGATGATTTTCAAGGAGATTTCTTGTCGTGGACCACCTTCCGGGACCTGTTCTCTGCCATGTTTATAAATAATTCTTGCTTAAGTGACATTGAGAGGCTTTGTCACTTAGTTCAAAAAACAAAAGGTGAAGCTAGGGAAACCGTTTCAAAATTTCCGCTCACTCATAGAAGTTTTGCAATGGCGTGGAAGCCGATAAAGGATACGATCTTCCAGTATTAAAATCTGAGACCAGTTTTAATATGAAAAATTTGCAGCGTGGTATCAACGGCTGCATTTCTGTCTATGATGTAGTCACGGATCATTGGGATCCTATTCTGGTTTATATTTGTCAGCAGCGTTTGCCCAAATTATCTGTAGCTTTATTTGAACAAAGTATTAAGGATAAATCGTCTCTATCATCTTGGGCAGATTTAAATAAATTCCTTACCAAAAGGATTCAGACGTTAGCATGTTTGCGAGACATGCGTATTTTTCCTTAATTACGGAAAAATAATGTAAAAACGCATTTGGTTAACTCTGAAGCTGAATGTTTTGTTAGGTACGCTATGGTTAATATTGTCCATCTAGGAGTTTCCTACCCTGCTCGTGCCCTTATTGATCCCGGGTCAGAAGCTTCATTTATAACCGAACATTAAAAAAGGCCTTAAAGTTACCCACTCAATTAGTTTCGGCAACAGTTTCCATTGTAAATGGTTCCACTTACGCTTCATCAAAGAAAAATTGTTCACTACGCATTGGTTCTCTGGTAGACTCTTCAGAAATTTTTGAAACTGTCGCATTTGTGCTTCCGAGAATTTCCGGAAATCTTCCTGTGTTCCCCCTCAGTTCAACAATAACTTATAGTTTGCCTAACATGACATTGGGTGATTCTCACGTCTTTGATTGTAGACCTGTTGATTTATTATTGGGGGTGATTTGTATCCGACAATTTTGAGAGAAGGGACTCGTCGCAACATATTGGGCTCATTGCTAGCTCAAAACACAATATTCGGCTGAATTCTTACTGGTTCTATGCCTTCCTCCTCAGTCCAGGTTTTTACGACTGTGTTGGATTTTGCTGAAGAGGAATTTCTCAACAAGACGCTACTCCGATTCTGGGAACTTGAAGAAGTTCCCAAACAGAAACATCTTTCGCCGAGGACACGTGTTTGAGAGGAATTATTGTGCTACGACCGTGCGGAATTCGAAGGGTCGTTACGTAGTAACGCTTCCCTTTGAATCCGAATTTCCGCAAACATTGCAACTGGGGGAATCTTGTAGTAACGTTTTAAAACAGTTTTGTCGTTCGGAAAATTCACTTCTTCGTAGACCATCAGTTAAAGTAGTTTATGACCAGGTGTTACAAGAATATCTCTCATTGGAACACATGTACCCTGTTCAGCCCCCACAGTCTGATTCGCTAGCCTGTTACCTTCCTCATCATCCAGTAATAAATCCAGACAAGCCGACGACAAAACTTAGAGTTGTAGTTAACGCTTCCAATAAAACTTCCAATGGTGTTACATTAAATGATCATCTTCATATTGGGCCAACTCTTCAAACAGATTTAGTTCTTTTAATTTTGCGCTGGCGTTTATTTAAATTCGTTTTCAATTGTGACATTACTCAAATGTACCGTCAAATTCGTGTCGATCCCAAACATTCACCATTTCAAAGGATTTGGTTTAGACCTTCTCCTTCCGACCCTATTCAAGATTATGACGCAATTTACCCCGAAGGTGACCGTTTGACCTTTGGGGTAAATTGCGCCCTTCCTAGCTATTCGGACTCTTCATAAATTAGCAGACGATACTCGGTCTGATTATCAACTAGCATCTCATATTGTCGCTGGCGTTCATGAAATTCACACTGCGTTGGCATGTCGTGACCAGCTTATTGAAGCTTTATCCACTGCAAAGTTTGAACTGAGGAAGTGGACGTTAAATCACAAGTCTATTTTGCCTAGGTTTTCCCCTGATAAACTCGCCGATGCCCAGGTACTCTCCTTTGTAGAATCTAGCAGTTCAAACCCGTTAGGAATTAGATGGAACGCGCATTCTGATTCTTTCTTTTTCCCTGTACACTCCATTCCAAAAAAGGCTAACTACTCCAAAAGGGAAGTCTTGTCGATAATTGCGAAACTTGTTGATCCCGTAGGTTGGTTCTCGCTTGTAATTGTTGTTGCTAAAATTATTATGCAAAGCGTTTGGATAGATAGAATAGATTGGGATGATTACTTGCTTGCCAATACTAAGAAATCGTAAATTCTATAAGTATTCCTCGTTGGGTTCACTACTGTCCAAATGACATGGCTGAACTACACGTATTTTCTGATGATTCGGAAAATGCATATGCGGGTGTAGTTTACTTACGCACTCTATCTCCACTCGGAAAGGTTAACGTTCACCTGTTAACCTCAAGAACTAAAGTCGCGTCACTAAAATCGGTATCTTTGCCTCGTATTAAACTTTGCGGGGCTACACTAGCCCCTGATTTGATAAAGTCAATTTTAAATGAAATGTAAATATCAATAAATAAAATTTATTGTTGGACCGATTCGACTATAGTGAATGCTCAATGGCATCATGGTAGATCCGAAGGCAACCTTGCCGATTTGGGCAGTCGTAGTATTTACCCAATTCTTCACTTTGGTGGCACGTTCCCGGGTGGTTATTGTCTAATTCCTCTCAATGGAGAATATCCGAAACCATCGCAATTGTTACTGACCTTAAAATGCGTACGGTTCGAAGTCATTTTAACTTTTTTGCTTCCTACCAAGATATTCTAGATACTTTTCGTTGCTTGGTAGAGCTTTGTCATATGTATTTCGGTTTTGCAATGTTTTTCGCCCGTAAGTACGCATCTGTTGCATTACAGCCCTCTGAAATGAAAGCAGTAAAACTTCATTTGTGCATTATTGCTCAAAAGGCGTATTTTGCTGAGCAGTATAAGTGTTTGTTAGATCAGTCTCCTTTGCCTTCGAAAAGTTCCCTCCTTCCGCTCAACCCAATTTTAGGCCAACATGGAGTCTTAATGGCCGTCTAGCCAACCTATTTTATTGCCGTATTCCTGCCGATTTGGTCGTCTTTTTGCGCTCGTGTACTCAAATCATGGCCGCTCGGGAAAGAACCGTCGTTACCCGAGCCTTTCACACAACAGGTATCGATTTCGCAGGGCCCTTTGATATGAAGTCGTTTGCGGGTAGAGCGTGTCGTATCACCAAAGGTTATGCATGTCTGTTCGCCTGCTTTTCCACCAAAGCAGTTCACTTAGAAGCCACATCTGACTTGTCCTCTGCTTCTTTTCAGGCAGCCTTTTATCGCTTTATTGGTCATCGCGGTTGCCCTAATACAGTTTTTTCTGATAACGGGACAAATTCCGTCGGTGCATCACGTGAAATAGAAATTAATTTCAAAAATTTTGTTAAAGAGGGTCGTGAGAAAGTTTGCGCTTCGTTGGTTATCAGGAACTATCTTGTCAGTTTATACCAGGCTTGTAAAGCATTTAAATACACTTTTGAGGAGCTATTTACTGTTTTAGTTCGAATTGAGGCATGTTTAAATTCTAGACCACTTTGTCCAATAAATAATAATCCAATAGATTCAGCTGCCCTTACGCCGGGTCATTCCCTTATAGGCGCTCCTCTTCTTTCGCCATCGGAAAAAGTAATACTCCATTCCCCTGTGTATTCGTTGAAAATAGGAAAACTTGTTTGAATTGCATGAGCAATTATCACCCACCTCGTGGAAATTAGGTCGCGTTGTCCAGGTCCTTCGTACCGAACAAGGAATTGTTCGGCGACCAGTCATTAAATTAGTACTAATTGGCCATAATTAATAATCTGAGCATATCCATTTTGTCGTGTCCATATTGTTTGTGCAGCTATGGATTCATCTTCCGAAATTTTTCCGTCCGAAACGTACGCAAGTCCGGCTCCGAGGAGTTGCCATCCAAATTTCGTCTGCCGATTCCAAATTGCAATCCTCTGGGCCAAGCTTTACAGATTGTTTGTCGGAAATCAAGGAAAAGTTGCACAGCCTTAAGTCGGTTAAAATATTTCCTGCAACACCCACCGTCATGACTGCTAGTACTCCGCAAACTATTATATCTCCAACTATTTCACAAATTTGTAGTGCTTCTAATCGGCCACCTGTTGATCAGCCAGGTTCCGCTAATAACCTCAATAGTACTCGTGCTAATTTGAATATTTCCAATTTAGCAAATATGGTTCAAACTAATTTCCCAAATCATGCATAAGTTTCTATTTCTAATTGGAGTTTGCCGCCGAATGTCTCAAATACCATGCATAATCTCAACTTACCACTGTGTGAGATTGATGATTTTCAAGGAGATTTCTTGTCGTGGACCACCTTCCGGGACCTGTTCTCTGCCATGTTTATAAATAATTCTTGCTTAAGTGACATTGAGAGGCTTTGTCACTTAGTTCAAAAAAAAAAAAAAACAAAAGGTGAAGCTAAGGAAACCGTTTCAAAATTTCCGCTCACTCATAAAAGTTTTGCAATGGCGTGGAAGCCGATAAAGGATACGATCTTCCAGTATTAAAATCTGAGACCAGTTCTAATATGAAAAATTTACAGCATGGTATCAACGGCTGCATTTCTGTCTATGATGTAGTCACGGATCATTGGGATCCTATTCTGGTTTATATTTGTCAGCAGCGTTTGCCCAAATTATCTGTAGCTTTATGGGAACAAAGTATTAACGATAAATTGTCTCTATCATCTTGGGAAGATTTAAATAAATTCCTTACCAAAAGGATTCAGACTTTAGCATGTTTGCGAGACATGCGTATTTTTCCTTTATTACGGAAAAATAAATACGCATTTGGTTAAGTCTGAAGCTGTGACAAAAACAGGGGTGTTGTTTTAATTACCACTTTATGAGACACTATCTGAGGAGTTGTTCTAGTGGTCATAATTGCAAAATTTGTAATGGTCGTCACCTTCAGTAATACTAATTCTTCGCCATTAGAAACGAATGTTGCTTCTACCTCTACCGGGGCTAATCCTCAAAGGATGAATAATCATATGTTTCATATATCCCAAAACCGGAATGTTTTGTAAGGTACGCTATGGTTAATATTGTCCATTTAGGAGTTTCCTACCCTGCTCGTGCCCTTATTGATCCCGGGTCAGAAGCTTCATTTATAACCGAACATTAAAAAAAGGTCTTAAGTTACCCACTCAATTGGTTTCCGCAACAGTTTCCGTTGTAAATGGTTCCACGAGCGCTTCATCAAAGAAAAATTGTTCACTACGCATTGGTTCTCTGGTAGACTCTTCAGAAATTGTTGAAACACTCGCATTTGTGCTTCCGAGAATTTCCGGAAATCTTCCTGCGTTCCCCCTCAGTTCAACAATAACTTATAGTTTGCCTAACATGCCATTGGCTGATTCTCACGTCTTTGATTGTAGACCTGTTGATTTATTATTGGGGGTGATTTGTATCCGACAATTTTGAGAGAAGGGACTCGTCGCAATATATTGGGCTCATTGCTAGCTCAAAACACAATATTCGGCTGAATTCTTACTGGTCCTATACCTTCCTCCTCAGTCCAGGTTTTTACGACTGTGTTGGATTTTGCTGAAGAGGAATTTCGCAACAAGACGCTACTCCGATTCTGGGAACTTGAGGAAGTTCTCAAACAGAAACATCTTTTCCCTCGGACACGTTTTTGAGAGGAAATATTGTGCGGAATTCGAAGGGTCGTTACGTAGTAACGCTTCCCTTTAAATACGAATTTCCGCAAACATTGCAACTGGGGAATCTTGTAGTAACGTTTTAAAACAGTTTTGTCGTTCGGAAAATTCACTTCTTCGTAGACCATCAGTTAAAGTAGTTTATGACCAGGTATTACAAGAATATCTCTCATTGGAACACATGTACCCTGTTCAGCCCCCTCAGTCTGATTCGCTAGCCTGTTACCTTCCTCATCATCCAGTAATAAATTCACATCATCCGACGACAAAACTTAGAGTTGTATTTAACGCTTCCAATAAAACCTCCAATGGTGTTACATTAAATGATCTTCTTCATGTTGGGCCAACTCTTCAAACAGATTTAGTTCTTTTAATTTTGCGCTGGCATTTTTTTAAATTCGTTTTCAATTGTGACATTACTCAAATGTACCGTCAAATTCGTGTCGATCCCAAACATTCACCATTTCAAAGGATTTTGGTTAGACCTTCTCCTTTCGACCCTATTCAAGATTATATCTTGCAAACGGTCACCCTTGGGGTAAATTGCGCGCCCTTCCTAGCTATTTGGACTCTTCCTCATTTAGCAGACGATACTCGGTCTGATTATCCACTAGCATCTCATATTGTCCGTAAATGTATGTATGTAGATGACGTCCTCGCTGGCGCTCATTAAATTCACACTGCGTTGGCATGTCGTGACCAGCTTATTGAAGCTTTAGGTTTTCCCCTGATAAACTCGTCGATGCCCAGGTACTCTCCTTTGTAGAATCCAGCAGTTCAAACCCGTTACGGTCCCGGGTGGTTATTGTCTAATTCCTCTCAATGAAGAATATCGGAAACCATCGCAATTGATACTGACCTTGAAATGCGTACGGTTCGAAGTCATTTTACCTTTTTTGCTTCGTACCAAGATATTCTAGATACTTTTCGTTGCTTGGTAGAGCTTTACGAGTTTTGTCATATTTCGGTATTTCGGTTTTGCAATGTTTGTCGCCCGTATGTACGCATCTGTTGCATTAGAGCCCTCTGAAATGAAAGCAGTTAAACTTCATTTGTGCATTATTGCTCAAAATGTGTATTTTGCTAAGGAGTATAAGTGTTTGTTAGATCAGTCTCCTTTGCCTTCGAAAAGTTCCCTCCCTCAAGGAAAAGTTGCACAGCCTTATGTGGGTTAAAATACTTCCTGCAACTCCCACCGTCATGACTGCTAGTACTCCTCAAACTATTATATCTCCAACTATTTCACAAATTGGTAGTGCTTCTATTCGGCCACCTGTTGATCAGCCAGGTTCCGCAAATAACCTCAATAGTTCTCGTATAATAAGGTTGAAACTAATTTCCCAAATCAGGCAGAAGTTTCTATTTCTAATTGGAGTTTGCCGCCGACTGTCTCAAATACCATGCATAATCTCAACTTACCACCGTGTGAGATTGATGATTTTCATGGAGATTTCTTGTCGTGGACCACCTCCCGGGACCTGCTCTCTGCTATATTTATAAATAAATCGTGACGTTGAGAAGCTTTGTCACTTAGTTAAAAAAAAAAAAAAAAACAAAAGGTGAAGCTAAGGAAACCGTTTCAAAATTTCCGCTCACTCATAAAAGTTTTGCAATGGCGTGGAAGCCGATAAAGGATACGATCTTCCAGTATTAAAATCTGAGACCAGTTCTAATATGAAAAATTTACAGCATGGTATCAACGGCTGCATTTCTGTCTATGATGTAGTCACGGATCATTGGGATCCTATTCTGGTTTATATTTGTCAGCAGCGTTTGCCCAAATTATCTGTAGCTTTATGGGAACAAAGTATTAACGATAAATTGTCTCTATCATCTTGGGAAGATTTAAATAAATTCCTTACCAAAAGGATTCAGACTTTAGCATGTTTGCGAGACATGCGTGTTTTTCCTTTATTACGGAAAAATAAATACGCATTTGGTTAAGTCTGAAGCTGTGACAAAAACAGGGGTGTTGTTTTAATTACCACTTTATGAGACACAATCTGAGGAGTTGTTCTAGTGGTCATAATTGCAAAATTTGTAATGGTCGTCACCTTCAGTAATACTAATTCTTCGCCATTAGAAACGAATGTTGCTTCTACCTCTACCGGGGCTAATCCTCAAAGGATGAATAATCATATGTTTCATATATCCCAAAACCGGAATGTTTTGTAAGGTACGCTATGGTTAATATTGTCCATTTAGGAGTTTCCTACCCTGCTCGTGCCCTTATTTCCTGCGTTCCCCTCAGTTCAACAATAACTTATAGTTTGCCTAACATGCCATTGGCTGATTCTCACGTCTTTGATTGTAGACCTGTTGATTTATTATTGGGGGTGATTTGTATCCGACAATTTTGAGAGAAGGGACTCGTCACAATATATTGGGCTCATTGCTAGCTCAAAACACAATATTCGGCTGAATTCTTACTGGTCCTATACCTTCCTCCTCAGTCCAGGTTTTTACGACTGTGTTGGATTTTGCTGAAGAGGAATTTCGCAACAAGACGCTACTCCGATTCTGGGAACTTGAGGAAGTTCTCAAACAGAAACATCTTTTCCCTCGGACACGTTTTTGAGAGGAATTATTGTGCGGAATTCGAAGGGTCGTTACGTAGTAACGCTTCCCTTTAAATACGAATTTCCGCAAACATTGCAACTGGGGAATCTTGTAGTAACGTTTTAAAACAGTTTTGTCGTTCGGAAAATTCACTTCTTCGTAGACCATCAGTTAAAGTAGTTTATGACCAGGTATTACAAGAATATCTCTCATTGGAACACATGTACCCTGTTCAGCCCCCTCAGTCTGATTCGCTAGCCTGTTACCTTCCTCATCATCCAGTAATAAATTCACATCATCCGACGACAAAACTTAGAGTTGTATTTAACGCTTCCAATAAAACCTCCAATGGTGTTACATTAAATGATCTTCTTCATGTTGGGCCAACTCTTCAAACAGATTTAGTTCTTTTAATTTTGGGCTGGCATTTTTTTAAATTCGTTTTCAATTGTGACATTACTCAAATGTACCGTCAAATTCGTGTCGATCCCAAACATTCACCATTTCAAAGGATTTTGGTTAGACCTTCTCCTTTCCACCCTATTCAAGATTATATCTTGCAAACGGTCACCCTTGGGGTAAATTGCGCGCCCTTCCTAGCTATTTGGACTCTTCCTCATTTAGCAGACGATACTCGGTCTGATTATCCACTAGCATCTCATATTGTCCGTAAATGTATGTATGTAGATGACGTCCTCGCTGGCGCTCATTAAATTCACACTGC
>NW_026889005.1:0-12294 GCF_032173495.1 Musca vetustissima
TGTGGTTTTATCCACACAACCAGTATCATTCGCGGGCTGTAATTCACAGTTTAGTTCACAAACTAACAATTCGATTACTTCAGATGGCAGGTTTAACCGCTTTCTTTCTTGTAAGTGGGCGTTTAGGCGTATAGATGATATAAGTGGATCAGATGTATCCATTGCTCTATTAAATAGCGTGTAATAATCTGTCATTTTTATATATTTTGTTTCTGCATTCAGCAGCATCTTTAAAATATCTTAAATCGGACGGTACGGCTATGTCACAGTGTGGGCCAATTTTCAAAAAATGTTGAAGAAATGTTTTTTATACTATTAAAACCTTAAATATCAATTTTAAGAAAAATCGGATGAAACTTTGTCTTTATCCCACATTTTCAGTTCAATACTATATACAATAAAAACATCAATTTATAAAAAATTTCACTCAACTTAAAGTAGAAAAATACATTTTTTTCTAAAAAAGACAAAATAAGGCAAAATATTTCATCTGAATATGATTGCCAGCTTCCAAAAATTTTTTGGAGGAGACCATATTTTTACATTTTTTCTAAAGTTTAAGAAGATTTCAAAAATATTTGTAAAAAATTATTTTCAATATACACACAAACTTTTATCTCCCTACCCAGATATTACAACTTTCTTCGTTCTTTCTTTATATATTACGAAAGCACTTATTATCAGCTTCCAGATTCATAATAACTTTGGTCTGAATTTCGTATACCCATTCGACCACACAGCACACCAAAAAGTATATATTTTACAGCACACAGTTTGTTCTATTTTTTATACAAAAAATTTTCAACTTTAGCATTACACCAACGAGCGGCTATTAATGGTATTTAGAAAAACCAATTATTTTCTGATGGTTTGAAGTGTTTTTTATTATTCCGCGCAAAAAAATTATAAAAATATGAAACTTCAAAAAAATAATTTTGGCCAAAAATTTTGTGATTGCGACAACTGTGCAGTGGCATAAAATGTTAAGCTTAACGAATACGTGGAGGACAAAAATTGTTAGATCAAATACACAATCCTCATATTTAAAAAGATTTTCTTGTATAAAAATTCAACATCTGACTTAGTTATGTCCGTCCGTCTTTTGTAATCTCGCTATCCTCTGAAGGAATCGAGATATTGCATAGGGTTGTACTTTGTCTGCAGGCATGTCTATATCGGGCTCATACAACGGAACCCAAAAATTTGCGGTATTTAAGGGATTTTGGACACTTTTACTCGAATAAATATCTCGTTTAAAAATTGAGTTGTTTGCTCAGACCATAGTACGAACCATCGGTTGACCATCACTATCCTTCTCCGAATTTCAAAACTGATGTCATACGTTTTATTTATGGCGGTTCCAAGGTTTATAAAATCTTTGACTACCTCGAAGCTGTAGGTCTCTAGTTCCACTGTTGGTTCGAGTCTACTGGACGTCTTATGCGTTGATATCATCAGCTTAGTCTTCTCGCACGTTTACTGTCATACCCGCTTAGCCAGACTCCTTCTCAATTTGTTCAAAGGTGGCTGTTACCGCTATCAAAGTTCGCCATTTCTGTTCACTTTTTCTTTTCACTTTTGTTCACTGTTCACTTTTGCCACTCGTATGACATTTTCCAGCAGGATGTTAAAAAGGTCACACGACAAACTATAACCTTGTCTGAATCCTCATTGTGAGTTACAGGGTGTTAAAAATGGAACAATGTGAAAAACGAGAAAATTCGGTACATTTTAAAGTTTTCTTTTACAAGCGGCTAAAATTGTGAAGAAACGACCAGAATTGGCCAACAGGAGAAGAGTCATGTTCCACCAGGACAACGCTATGCCACACACATCTACAGTAACTCACCAGAAACTTCCGGAGATTGGATGGGAAGTTTTAATTCATCCGCCATACAATCCGGACTTGGCACCAAGCGATTATCATATTTTTCTTGCATTGCGAAATTTCTTTAATGATAAAAAATTGGTATCTAAGGAGGATTGTGAAAATCGACTACTAGAGTTTTTTGCAAATAGAAAGCATGACTTCTATAAGAGAGGCATTATGAAGTTATCTTTAAAATGGCAACAAATCATACAACAAAACGGTGCATATTTAGACCAAATCGGATATTCCGAAGCATGTTAAATAAAGTCCTATTATTCATATAAAAATAATGGATTTATTTTTCCCAAGGACGAAATCGATTTTATGTAAATTGAAGAAAATCAGCTGCAAATGGATCACCATACTGCCATTGAGAGAAAACTCTGTACATCGTAATGAATTAGGTCCTAACTTATGCATGCAAGGCTTTGTGTGAATCGGTTCAGATTTTGATATAACACGCTTATATAGTTTCGTCCAATTTTATGGAAATGGAAATAGGTTCAGATTTAGATATAGCTTCCATATATATTTTCGTCCGATTTTATGTAATTGGCACACGAAGGAGTCTATGTTTGTTCTATATTCTCGAAATTTAGCAGCAGGTATGTAATTTAGTCGAGAATGTTTTTGTTTGAAATCGGCTCAGATTTAAATATAGCTCACAAATATACTTTAGTCCCATTTTATGTAAATTGTGCCCCATAGATCTGACGTACTAAATTGACCCCATAATCATTTTTTAAGTTTTGTGAAGTTGGTGTAAATGCAGATATAGTTCTTGTATATATTTTGGACCCATTTCATCCTAATTATGCCCAAAATATAATAATGCGACGTGGTGCTCCATACCCCATAGCAAGAGTCAAACTCCCATTAAATCCGTCCATATTTCGATTCATGTAAATGGTACATAACCGACTCTAAGTCTTGATTGAAATTACATTTCGCATAGATTGCAGAATTGTTGTTTCTCATATAGATACAGATCACTTAATGACCCTTCATGATTTCATGACCCTTCAAAAGACCGTTAAAAATAGTAGGTTTGTTATAATAATAATTGTAATAGCATCTCTTGTATATACACAAAGTGGTGAAGGGTATCATATAGTCGGTCCCGCCCGACTTAAGTACTTTCCTTGCTGCTTTGGATATTTTATACGGATTCTAAGGATACAAAAAAACTCTGGCCTTTGAAATTTCGAACAAAGGAATTGGATGATAATTGATAATTTTTAGCAGGAAGTTTTGGTAGCCAATTGGGGCCAAACCCTTACTCAAAGGTAACAGCAAATCCCAGCTTATTTGATTCCAATGTAATACTCGTGTTAATATGAATATGACAAATTTTGTTTATAAAAATTACCAAACAGGATAATTCGATACGCATATAATTTTAAATTGTTCTTTATTATAAGTCCTCTGCATTAAATTTACTCAATTTGCCTGATGGGAAAGTTTTAGCAAACAAATCTTTCTTCATGGAATAACACGCAATTTCCAGCATTTTCATGAGGTTCAGATTTAGGACGCCAAAGACCCAAAATTTGTCCGATTAGTATAGAATTTTTTAGAATGTACTGAAGTGAATATAAATTAATATCCGTAAGTTTACTGAAATCGGTTCAAATTTAGATAAAGCTTCCATATATATTTCGAACGGGGACCCCCCCCCATTCTCGGGGTCAAAAAGTTTTTTGATTTAATTAGAATCTACACTAATTCAAGAATGTCCCTACAAAATTTCTATTGAAAATCTCAAGAACTCTTGAAAATATAGCCGATTTATTGTGTCAGCATCAAGTGACGGCTAAAGGGCATCTCAAACTTTAAACGCGTTTTTCTCTAAACATTTTTTTGTGAATGGAGGGCACGATAACTCAAAAACAAATAACCCTATCCATTTTTACACGTTTCTCTGTGAGTGTATAGCTATCGTATGAACTAGGATAAAGCCAATCCGTGAAGACTTTCCTTATTTTTTAACTTGGTTTTTGGTCAAAAATCGGCGATTTTCCAAAAATATTTTTTCAATGGTCCGCCATTTTGTTAATTTTAGAGCGAAGTCAATAATCCTAGTTCATACGAGAGCCAGATATGTACTCTTTCTAGCACCTTTGGAATTTTCGAATTTCGATGTTCCAGTGAGGAGTTATCATGCCCGCCATCAAAAATAAGGACTTTTCTTTAATTACAAGAAACAACAACAAAACAATAACAAAAATATTTTGTAAATTATTTTTCTTCTCTTTTAAATCATCAAATATATATGTGCAAAGTTACAAACCTTAACAAGCATTGGTATTGATTTACCAGCCCATTGAAAGTCTTGAAAAATTAAAATCGAGAATGGGTGGGGTTCCCTTAAATCGATTTACATAAATTTGTCGCATTGTACGCAAACGAATCTAAATCTGCCCGAATTAAATTTAGCATAGATGGTTAGTAAAAAAAGTGCTCATATTTTATTTCGTTCAATATTTCTTCGAAACGGTGACGTCTGTTAGGATACATATGTAGAATATATGCAAAGTGGTGAAGACCCAGTCCAACTTTACTACTTTCCTTGCTGGTTCAGTTTTATTTTGAGGATTAAAATAAATATTTTTTTAACTTGTATGTTTTGTTAACATTTTTGATTAAATGATATTGACAATAGTAGTACTTACAACAAATTTCCATCGTTTGTTGTACAACACTTGCAGTTATCTTATTTAATTATGCCATGACTCTTACTCAGGTAACCTGGAAAACATGTTCATAATATCATACAAATGCCAGGATAAATGTACATGTGAAGATTGCTAATGTACATGTTGGGGTGCTAAGGAATTGAGAAATAATAGAGGAGCATCTAAGAGCATCTCTAAAACCTGGCCAACATTGGACACTTCATTAATGATTTTAAGTTCATTATTTACGATGTACTACAATCATAAATTATTCCAGTATGGATAGGTAAGGACAAGACTTGTTCTTATATTCTTCCAAATAAATATCTTATTAATAACCATAACCAAAATAAGCAATAGAATTAAGAAACATCTTTACCAAATAAAGAATACGTTAAGCAAAACGCGTAAAACCTTTAACAACAGATGGACATGTATGGAATAATGTTGCAAGAAACAACTGAAACTAATTTACCAACGATTTTGACGATAAAAAGAAAAAATGCTATCTAAACATAAATGATAAATAGCCCTAATTACCATTTGTTATGTCATAATGTTGTATGTGTTATATGGTTCATTATTTAAAAGCTGGATATTTTGTGGATGCTTGGTTGGCATCAGACTGACATTTCAATGTTTGTTGTGTAGGTTTTACATCAACTACATTAAATACCAGTTAAGGAAAGCTTAACACCATAATATTTTTGGAAATGTTATGTGAAGCATATGTTTAGAATTCTTGTTAAAAATTTCGAACATTGCGTTTAATGACCTTCCATGTTTTGTACAATTACATTTGGAAAATGTTTGTTATAAGGAAAATAAAAATTAAGCAGGATCAAAAATTCTATAATAAATATTATAAATATTATTGGGGTCTCCGACCAATGTTTCGAGGTGTTGTAAACGGAATAACAAATTTTATATATACTCCACTTTATAATAGAGGGCATAATAAAAATGTGCTGAACATCAAAAAATCTAGTCCGAAATATATTTCCCATACTCAATACTATATCGCCTACATTAACAAAACCAGGCGCCGTCTTCATCCCTTTAATCCTTGCAAAAATAAAAACATTAAGCGATTAAAATATTTCTATTTCACATGACCATGTGTAACTCCACTGGCCAATGACCATTATGGTCACACTTACTATCTTTCCACAAAAATTTTTTTTCTTTATTTATCTCTACTTAAGAGAACAAGTGACCATGCATTAGGTTTTGGAGAATCCCCAACTCTAAGGACACAATGGTCCTGTGTCTTTGCCGCCTTTGCGTGTTTTACATACATATTTTACATCAATTTAGTTCTTCTCGAACATTTAATTTGTTCGGCTTATTTAGTTCGAATCGCATTTCATTCCAGCGGCCAATAAAATAAGATAAAAAAGTTGAAGGCATTCATTAGAGTATCTAAAGCCCTAAATTTTCATAAAACTTGGTCAAGTGGAATTGAAAATGTCAATAATGTCACACACGTTCGTGATAAGAATGATGTCAGGTGTGGCGTTGATGGTATAGTACCTGTTGTTAATTGTGATGTTGTAAAGTGGGAAAACACACATACAGATTTTATTTACGGGTAGTATATTTGGAAAAAGTGAAGTGTGTGATTACAATGAATATTAAACCAAGTCTGTTGGGATTTAACACTGGGCAGCAAAAAATAGCATATATGAGAAATATCTTACAGAACTACAAATTGCATTAAACTCGGATTGATAATGTGTGGAATGTTAAATTTAATTACACAGTTTGCTTGGGACACTTCAAATTTCATTATTTATTGTTAGGATGTTCAAAACTGAATGATTTATTTTGTAATTCCACAGAAAAATGTAGGGAAAAAATGGAAAATATTAGGTTGGGATAAAAGAAATCCATAATTTGTATATGGTCTATAGGACTTTGGGCCAAATATGCACCGTTTTGTTGTATGATTTGTTTCCATTTTAAAGGTAACTTCATAATGGCTCACTCGGAGAAATCCTGCTCTCTATTTGCAAAGAACTCTAGTAGTCGATTTTCACAATTACAGATATCTGTCTGCAGCTACGATGGCTTCTTTGCAGCAGGTTGCTGTTCCTCTGACATTCTCATCCTCTTTATTGCTAAGGACTTTACGAGGGTTTGGCTTCCTTTGGAACAGCTGCCACTGAAGAGCTGTGGTTACGGGAACACTTTTCTTCTTTTCTGACTCCGTTTGTTTGTATTTTTTGGATCAGTAGAGTGGACAACCTTAGTAATTTCCTTGATAGAGGCATTTTGTCGCGATATCAAAAAACTTATGATTTTATATATACTACCACTAACTAAATTAATAATCTCAAAGTTAAGGACGGCATTCAAATTCCATTAAAAAAATTTTTTGCGGGCACATTTATGAGTTTTGGTACATAGGTTAAGAAAAATATACTGATTCGAAATCGGTTCGCGTTCACAAATTCGGATGCTGCGCACAAATGTTATAGCGGTTTTTAATCTTGTATTTCAAATATAAATTAAATGAATTTCTATTTTTTGTAATTCGCGAATTTCTTCACAAATGGATAAACGCATTTGTTTTCTTTGCATACTGGTCAAATCACATTGAAATATGGTATAATAGTCGCGAAAAACAAATAGAAGAATGAAGATATCGGAAAATAAAATAAATTATTTTTTGAATTAAAACAAAAAGGTTTTTTGAATTATCGATTTTTATACCCTTCACCACACTGTGGTACAGGGTATTATGTCCTTGTGCATATGTTTGTAACAGGCAAAATGAAAAGAGATAGAAACATGGTTCCTTTTGAGAATTTGCATAGAATCACTTTCTGAGTCGATTTATACATGTCCGTCCGTCACTAAATTTGGCACAGCGTACTGAATTAGGCCTAGAATGATGTGTGCTAAGTTTCATAAAAATCGGTTCAGATTTAGATATAGCTCCTATATATATTTTCGTCCGATTTAAGGTAAATGGTGCAGCAAAGTCCCTGTATATCTTTTGATTTGCACGAAAGTTGGCACAACGTACTGAATTAAGCCTAGATTTATGTGAGCCAAGTTTCGTGAAAATCGGTTCAGATTTAGATATAGCTCCCATATATATTTTCGTCCGATTTTAGGTAAATAGTGCACCAAAGTCCCTGTATATATGTCGATTTGCATGCAATTTGGCATAGCGTACTGAATTGAGACTAGAATGACGTATGTAAAATTTCTTGAAAATCGGTTCAAATTCGTCCGATTTTATGTAAATAGTGCACCAAAGTATCTTTATATCCTTGGATTTGCATAAAATTTGACATAGCGTACTGAATTGAGTTAGGGAACGTTGAGTGTTAAAATTCGTGAAAATCGGTTCAGATTTAGGTATAGCTCCATATAAATTTCCATAGCCTCCATATGTATTTCGAACGGGTGTCTGATTAACATTAAATTTTTAACAGTGCGATGTACCGTTTTCCATAAATGTGTCCGAATGTAATTAAAATTAGCATAGGTTGCAGAAAGGCTTGAGTATGTTCCTTCGATTGCACATTGATATGCAATTGTAAGGATACATATGTACAATGTACACACTACTTTCCTTACTGGTGAAGTATGGTTAAGAGGATACGGCTTTGCCTTAATCTTCTAAAATATACGACGCTTTCTTCTGCAAATTATTTTAGATGATTGTGAAATATCTGTAGATTCATCTAATAAGATTTCATCGTTAAAAATGACTAAATATATTGCACTTACAATACATATAAATGATCAGTATTGAAAAGCATGCAATTCGCGTATTCGTGGAAATCAGTTGTTGCGCATGCGGTTTTCGTATAAACCGAATCAATTTCTTCCAAAAATTATGATTTTTTCGATGTTTTATTTAGTGGCCAAAGTGTGCCGCTCGATGCACTTTACTATGCAAAAACCGTAAAAATGCCTAAAAATGACGCAACGCGATTTAGTCAAAATAAGTTTTTGCAGTTTTTCTTACATTCAAGGGCTGGGCTAATTAGATTCGGCACTTAAAAAACTAAAATCAAGCGCTGTTCAACGGCATTTGAGTGGACTAAATTTATACTCAAAAAATAGGTTTTTAATAAAAGTGTACGCACCAAACTTTCGTCTTTGGAACCCAATTACAAAGAAGTTACGGTGGGTATATTCATGAGATATACACTAAGCGAAGCAAAATCACGAGTTCTACAATCCTGTAATCTGATTGCGCGTCCTGATTATAAGAAAAATTCAAAAAACACCGAAAATCCGGATTCGAAATGTCAGCATCTTTTTAGTGTGTATGCAGTGATTATATCGAAAAATCATACATTAGAACCATATTGTCCATGGGGTATTCTGCAATTTAGTCATGGATCACATGTGCGTGCGTTGTGTAGTTTAGCCACAAATCAGGAAGGAACACAAAAAAACTCGTTGGTTTCAACACATTTTCACCCATTTTTTTACATTACCACCATCACAGCTTCCACCCTACTTATTATTTATTACCAATATTTTAAGATTTTGACAAGAACACTTAATTTTATAGAAATGAATTTAATTTATATGCAATATGTACATATTTCGCGAGTTATAATACCTTCAGAGCTGAAATTTTTTTACTAAGTTACAAATGTTCATTATGATGGAGAGTTTATAAATGTGTAACCGACCGAACTTAGGGCCTATCTTTGAACTTTTTTCATCATCTATTTATATGCCAAAGAGGTCAATGACCAGCATTGCGTAATTCGTGTAACAAAACTAATTAACGTATATTCTAGCAATTATTGGGCGAACATCTATTTCTACTCTTATACATTAATCATTCGCGGATGTTATTAAAAAATTCCAATTTGTAAAATCATTACCAAGTATTGTAAAGTAGCATTAAGTGTTTTGTTAACAAAATATTTGATGAAACGAAGTGAAATAAGGTAACCATAATATTTAAGTATATCTGCAGGGCAAAGAATCACATGAAGAAATTTTTGAAGGAAATAATTAGGTTGTTCTTAAGGTAGAGTATGTGATGGCACGTATTGGATAGACAAACAAAATTTATAGATCAAAAGAGAACTAATTCTATTATCCAACATGTTTATAAGACACTAAAAGATTTATGAACTCCTTTGTTTAATCCATTTGGTATAAGTACGACCTTCCATTTATAAGTAAATGTCGCTTCAATTTATTTATGACAATTAAATTGTTGAAATATAACAAGCGGCCCGGCCGAACTTTTTATAACCTCCACCATTAGGATGACATTAAAAATATGTAAAATTAATGGGGGCTTCTAGGAGATATGATAGGAACTTGAATATGCCGAAAAAGATGTGAGGGATGTGGCGGTATCGTTATGTGAAAAACGTGTTCAAAATCACCAAAATACTGAATATTGGTGGGTACCGTCATATGGGGTCTACATCAAAACGTGGATTGATATATGCCATTTATCAATACCTGCTAGGAGTTCTAACAATGTCTGTGCAAACTTTCAGATTTTTTTATTTCGGTTTATAATGGGAATTACAAGAAAAAAATCTACTTCATTTGTATTCGACGAATCCATAATTCTACATTATTAGTCATTGTCATAACATTATGGATAAGCAAAATGCGTGTATGTACCGTTTATTAAGAAGGTTAATTAATATTAATATTTTTTCTTAATGCTAAACAAAATTTTGTTCGTGATCTTTATTTTTGCCTAGCTCCGTTCCCGCCTACCATATTTTGGTTTATCAATCAACTTTTTTTTCTCATACACCTTTCAATCCATTAACATTAATCGGAAGTGGGTTGGTTTATATGCGATACGTGATTAATGTCCATAGTTTTTGTTTATTTTTTTGATTTTAAAAACAAAATATGACCACAGCAGTTGTACTTGAAGAAAGTAAACAAAAAAGCAAACAGTAAATGATTTTTTGTGGATTTTTAATGACGACAATAATTATTAATAATTTACGTTAATTATTTGTTAATATTATTTGTGGTTTTCTTTTGAATTTTGTTTTTAATGTTATACGAACACCAGTGGTGAGTGTTGATTGAATTTTATTGATTTTGTGGTTTATATTGTGAAGGTGTAATCAGTCAGTTGTTCGTTTACATATTAAAACGAACAAAATTTAACTCAATAGCTGCTAAGTAAAATATATATACCGAAATTGTTACCCATATTCGTTACTAGTAGAACTTGTTATATAGACCCCATGAAATGTACAAGTTATACTTATAAGTTAAGTTAATTGTGCCTAGAATATTGCCTTTTGTAAAAATTGGTTGAGATGCAACCAAAAAACCACTCTAAATCTGTCCTAATGAAATGAAGACATGTTTGTGAACTGATATACCCAATAAGTACATATTGAACCAATTTCAGCGAAATCGGTTAAAAAGCGTGCTCAAGAACCCTAAAATGCTGAAAATTTGGGAGTACCGTTATATATGGGCTACCAGAAAAAGTGAACCAATTTTATAATTTTTAATGGGGACATTTGGTACCCAATAAAATCCCATTGTACCAAATTTCCACGAATTCGCTAAATTGCGCGCTCAAGAACGCCAAAATCTTGAAAATTGGGGAATACCCTCGGACTGATATAGCTCATCTTCGATCTTGACCTGCCTGTAGACAAAACTCTATGCAAAATTTTGGTGATCTATCGATCACATATTTAATTTAGTCAAATTTCATGTCAATAGTCCTTCAAAATATTGATAACTTTTAGTACTGAGATTTTCTACGCAATGATAATTTAAATGTTTAACGTTATTTTGTGGCTAACCGGAAACTAGGGCCAATGTTGATAATTGCAAGAGGATGCCTAATAATATATTTTAATACAAAAACCAGTAAGGAAAGTAGTAATATCATTTCATTCGGGCAGATTTAGAATCGTTTGCGTATAATGGGACAAACTTATTTAAATCGATTTATAGCAAACTTTATAGACGTTATTCGGTATGCCGCACTGTTCAAAATTTAATCTCAAACTCCCGTTCGAAATGTATATGAAAGCTATGTCTGCATCTGCACCAATTTCAACAAAACGCAACAACGGCATTCTAGTCTCAATCTGATACGTTGTGCAAACGTTCGTGTTCAGACAAACATTAGGAGTTTGGTACACCATTTACCTAAAATCGGTCGAAAAAATATATAAGAATTATATCTAAATCTGAACCGATCTTCACAAAACTTTGCACACATAAATTTTAAATTAATTCAATACGCCCTGCCAAATTTCGTGCAAATCGAAAATATATATAGGGACTTTGTTGCACCATTTACCTTAAATCGGACGAAAATATATATGGGAGCTATATCTAAATCTGAACCGATATTTCCCAATTTATGTGTCTATCTCGCTTTCTTTTGCCTGTTACAAACATATGCACAAAGACATAATATCATGTACCACAACGTGGTGAAGGGTATAATCCATCAATAACCTGTAAGGAAAGTAGTGAAGTCGGACAGGGCCTATACACCTATCCCTCGAAGGAACATACACCTTTCTGCAACGTATTCTAAATTTAGTTTTAATCGGACAGATTTAGAACCGTTTGCGTACAATGGGACAAATTTATGGAAATCGATTTATAGCAAACTTGATACACGCTACTCAGTATGCCGCACTGTTAAAACTATTGTCTCAATCAGACACCCTTTCGAAATATATATGGCACGTTGTGCAAAACTTCGTGTCAATCGGACAGACATTATGGGTTTGGTGCACCATTTAC
>NW_026889006.1:0-12271 GCF_032173495.1 Musca vetustissima
TAGATGGAAGGACCAAGTAGGAAACAACATCTTGGAACGTGGTCTTCTAAATTGGTGGACTTGTACACAAGACCGACGCGCTTGGAAATCTTTTTTAAGCTCGGCCTATGCAACAACCGTTCTGTAACAAGCCAGCTAAGTAAGTAAGTAGGATATGCATTATACAATGAGAACCCAAAATACCAATTCACAGCATATTAGGTGAAAAAACGTATACAAAATCCCGAATATAAATAACAGTCGTATACAAAATCCCGAATATAAGTAACATCAGTAATCAGACAATCTTTCAAACACTTGATTTGTATACCACTTTAGTTTTGTTAGTTAAGTCTTTTACCATAATCTGTATCCAAGGTAATTTTTATAAATTCCAATAGTTCGCCTAATGTCTGCACCCCGAAAACTGCATCTGGTTGTCTCCTCATGACTCCAATGGCCGTCATCCGAGTCAAACCGAATGAATAACAGTTTTGTACAGTTTTTACTAGAAATTTTCATAGTTCCGATCTATTTGGTTCCCTTTACACTTATTCCAAATATGGTGTGTTAATCCCCTAACTAGTTTGCATATATAGATCATAATCTTAGAAGAAAGTGTTTCACACATTTTACAAATTAAACACGTGTTGGAATCGGGAGCACAGACTCATTAGTAAAATTTTACTTTCCCAAGTAAATTACTACATTGTAAAAAACCCCAACTATCTAGGAATTATGTAACTTGATATTTTGGTTAGATTTTAACGCGCCAATTAAAAATCAAAAACAAAACAACTTTTCAATCAAATGTTGAACTATTTTATGGGGCTGTTAGTGTAATCCAAATTAAAACCAATAAAAACAAACACAAGCACACCCATTACCTTCATGCCCTCCATTTAAACGGTCGATGATGCCGATGATGACTAATACCCATTATTCACAAGGTATTTGAATTTCACGCTTATCCATCTTCATTTGGAAAACTAATGAAGTTGTAAATTTAATTATTTCGTTGTAGTTTTTATTTTGGTAGCTGCTGCTGCTGCCAGAGTTGTTTTGTTATTGTTGTCTCAAACAATCAATGACAGCAAAATAAATTGTTAAATAATTGGAATTTATCTGCTTATTATAACTATTATATTGTGGATTCAGTAAAAAACAACAATTACAATAAAAGAAGAATTTTTTGACCATCGATGAGGAAAAAAAACAGAAGATAAACAGAAAATTGTTACCCAATTTTGGAAGTCAATAAACTTGTCAGCGGCAGCATTTTTGTTTGCGTGACTCTACTCTGAAAAGAAAGTTTAGCAGAATGGATTCTGGTGGCATACTATTAAACAATTGACAGCTATTTGGTTGAATATTTGTATTTATTAATAATGTTGCGAACAATAAAATTGGGTCAATAACATAATTGTGTGATGAGAATGGTCCACCAAAGAGAATTGTCGTTATAGAAAGAGATAACGATTAAAACCAGTTTTCACAACACTATTTTTTGTGAGGGGACACTATTTGAATGACTAATACGATAGAATTGTGGGGTTTTGATGATTTTCAGCAAACAAATATTGAAAAAATAATAAACAAAATATTTATTAGGGTGTACCTATCAATACATTTAGTTCACAATATATTTTCTCAAACCATTATTATTTGTTTAATGTACCTACATATCGCCCATTTGCTGCATGTTAGGCATAACTAAAAAAAAAAAAACAAATCACGTTTTTATACCCTGTGATACAGGGTATTATGTCTTTGTGCATATGTTTGTAAAAGGCAAAACGAATCGATATAGACCCATGGTTCCTTTTGAGAACATGCATAGAATCACTTTCTGAGTCGATTTATGCATGTCTGTCCGTCCGTCTGTTGATGTTAAATTGTAAACAAAGTACAGGTCGCATTTATAACCCGATTTGGCTGAAATTTGGTACAGCTCATTTATTTGGCCTAAGGACGAACCATATTGAAATTGGGAAAAATCGGTTCAGATTTAGATATAGCTCCCATATATATTTTTGCCCGATTTACAGACTATAGTCCCTGCAAATCATTCGATTTGCACGAATTTTGGCATAGCGTACTGAATTATGTCTAGAATGATGTGTGCCAAGTTTCGTGAAAATCGGTTCAGATTTACATATAGCTCCCATATATAGTTTCGCCCGATTTTAGGTAAATTGTGCACCAAAGTCCCTGAAAATCTTTCGATTTGCACGAATTTTTGTGTAGCGTACTGAATTAAGTCCAGAATGATGTGTGCCAAGTTTCGTGAAAATCGGTTCAGATTTAGATATAGCTCCTATATAGTTTCGCCCGATTTTTGGTAAATAGTACACCAAAGTCCCTCAAAATCTTTCGATTTGCACGAATTTTGGCATAGCGTTCTGAATTAAGTCTAGAATGATGTGTGCCAAGTTTCGTGAAAATCGGTTCAGATTTAGATATAGCTCCCATATATAGTTTTGCCCGAGTTTAGGTAAATGGTGTACTAAAGATCCATAGCTAGGCCGATTGACACAACGTACTTAAGTTAATATAAATTAATCTCTGATAAGTTTCCTTGAAATCGGTTCAGATATAGATATAGCATAGCTTCCATATATAATTTCGACTTATTCATGTTAATTGTACACCAAATAATCAATGAGTGTCTGTGCAGTATACCGAATAGCGTGTGTCAAGTTTGCTTTAGGGATTAATGTTAGTCGGTTCAGATATAGATAAAGATCTCATATTTAAGTTCGTTCAATTTCATGTCAATTTTCCTTCGAAAAATGGACGTATTTTAAGATACATATGTTGAATATACCCAAAGTGGTGAAGGGTATCATATAGTCGGTCCAGTCCGACCTTACTACTTTCCTTACTGTTTTGAGTTATGCCTGTCTGAGCAATATAACTATTCAACGATGATGCTCATGAAGACATACCCAATTTTTAATGGAAATGTCAGGTGGCGAATGCGCAAATCTTTAATCGAGCGGACTGTATTAAAAAATATTGAGGCAATCAGTTCCAAATTAGAAAACGTTAATCTATACTTAGCATACATTCTATATTACATGGGATCTCACACAAACTGACAGTCGCTCAAAAAAGCCTGGTGTCGATAACTGCAAAGAAATTTTGGTGGTGCTTCAAAACCTATGTATAAGATCCTCACAGGTGACGAATTATGGATCTATGCGTGTGAGGACGAAACAAAATCGCAATCGACCGTGTAGGTCTTCGAAGATGAACCAAACCAACGAAAGTTTTTTTGTGGTCGCAAATGTTGGCCAGTTTATGCGGCAGCATGACAATTCGAGCTCTCACAGATCGGCGTAAATCCTGACCTTTTTTACCGGTCAAAAAAGTAAGAAGTTAATTTATCTCAGTTAAAACTGTATATGAGAGCTGTATCTAAATCTGAATCAATTTTCAAAAACGTCAATAGGGTTCGTCTATGGATCAGAATTGATTCACACATTGTGTTTAATGGTACGGACACACACGACTTGATTGGTTCAGCTAGTCGAAATATGACGATCGGTATACTAAAAAGTTTCGCCAATATTTCGTGGCTTTAAGATTTACTAACATAAACCCCACTAGTTAACAAGTAAAAAGTATCAGTCGGTGTTGCCGACAGATATATATCCTCAGAGTATGGTTTGCCTAGGTATACGGAATTGTACACAGGTTTTATTATTTTAAATGGCAGGTTCCAAAAAAGTCTACCAAGCCTACGGACTTGATCTAGGCTTGATAAAAGTATTACAAAGCTCGGATCAAATCAGACATTCATTTAATGCAGTTACCATAAGGAGTAGACTGACGGGTCCCATCCCCTGACATAATTTAAGTACGGTAAAAAATTACGTTGTATAAAGATTCGATGAAATTAGATGTTTGGTTTGGTTGACTGGTTCTCCTCATATGAGATGTACAAGTTTTAAAAATTTTGACCCTTTGTGAGGGAGGTAATAAGTCCCATCTTATTCCATCATGGCCATAATTTTAGGTTATGCAAAGTTTAGTTCAAATATGATAGTCCATTCGCGTGATATCATTTGGATCATTTTCTGCAGAAGGTATTAGAAGAAGTGGACCGACGGGTTTTATCATCGGATTGGATCTAGGTAAGGTCAAAATATTATATTGTGCAAAGAATCGATGAAATTGGAAATTCGGTTCACTTCACATGAGATTTACAAATTTTTAAAATGTTGACCTTTGTGGGAGAGGTACTAGAATGAAAGGACAGATAAATCCCATTTCCAACATTATACCCTCAATAGCCATAAAGTGATTAATTTAATTTTTTTCTGATTTTCGATGCTAATCTGAAATTTCAAATTACATTCATTTCCCTTCAAAATTCGAAAAATTTTATTATATAGTTCAATGTGTACTGTTCAATGTATACTGCAAATCTTTCATTCTCTTTCATTCTCTCAAAAACCCGAAATGATTAATAGGGTCCATATCAGTTTGGAAATATATAACCATTAAGAAAAGTAGTAAAGTCGGACTGGGCCGACTATATGATACCCATCACCACTTAGCCTTTTCGAAGGAACATTAACATTAAATTGAACGAACTTGAAAATGTGATCTTTATCTATATGTAAACCGACTAACATCAATCCCTACACATGTCATTCTGCTACCTATGCTAAATTTTGTAAATCGATTTATGGTATTGTATTGTGTTGAATGTAACTAAATTGAAATTAAAGCAAACTTAATACAAGCTATTCAGTATGCTGCCCTATTTAGAATGTAATCTCAATCAGGCCAAGCTATGGATCTTTAGTGCACTTAAAATTGGACGAAAATCTTACAACAAAAACTTTTGACCATTAGCACTTTTTGTTGGTTATCTTTGCCTCGTCACTTTTTTCGTTTTCTTGTTTAATGAACCATAAATGAGACGCCATCGCCATCGTGGCTATCATCATTATGACCATTATCAAACATTTAAGCATAATTCTTAAATTAACAATGACATGCCTTCGTCGGTCAATTGCCCACATAAAAAAGGTGGTAGCCGCTGTTAAACATTTTCATAATGACGATGATGGGGTTTCATCGCGTTGTTGATGAGTCTGATAATTAAGAATGTCTTTATACATCAGCATGTGCTGTAAATAATTTCGATTGTATTCTATCAACTTTTATTTGGTTTGTTTTCATTTTTTGTTTTGTTTGGCTCTTATTATTGTCGTTGGAATTATAATAAAATCATTTCAAACAAAAACCAGTAAGGAAAGTTCAAAAGTCGGACGGGCCCACTATATGATACCCTTCACCACTTTGGGTACATACAAGAAATGTTAATATCTACAATATCCTGTACATAGGACAGACATTGAATCTTTGGATGACTATTAAGGTGGAATCGGGCGAAATTAAATGTGCTGTCTAGATAGATATTTGAACCAATTAAAAAAAACCTCCATACACATACCATTCTGAAATCAATGTAAAATTGCTTGTCAAACGGGCAGACTTGGATTCTTTGGTGTGTCATTTGTATGAAATCGAGTAAAATTATGTATGGGAGCTATATATAAACACATGGACCTAATTGAGCTATCGTTGCATACACCATTTGTTTTTTGTTATCAATCTAAATTCAATTTGATACCCTCTGCAAAATTTCCTGTAAATCGAACAAACATAGGCCCTTCGGTGCAACATTTACATGAAATCGATTGAAAAACACCTTATCACACATCATTATTCATCAATTGCATTCGCTATGCAAAATTTTGCTCAATCAGGCAAATATTGGGAGTTTGGTGTATCATTCACAAAAAATCGGACGAAAATATATATTTGAGCTACATCTAAATCGGAACCGATTTTACCAAAACTTCGCAGACATCAGTCTGGACCTAATTCAGTGCTCTGCGCAAAATTTTGTCTCAATCGGACAAATATTGGGAGTTTGGTGCATCATTCACAAAAAATCGGACGAAACTATATATGGGAGCTATATCTAAATCTGAACCGATTTTAACAAAACTTCGCAGATATCAGTCTGGAACTAATTCAGTACTCTGTGTAACATTTTGTCCCAATCGGACAAATATTTGGTGTATCATTCACAAACCAGTAAGGAAAGTAGTAAAGTCGGACTAGGCCGACTATATGATACCCTTCACCACTTTGGGTATATTCTACATATATATTCTAAGAGACGTCGCGTCTTTGCTATATATATATCTGAACCGATTTCAGGGAAACATTCTAGACATAATTAAGTACTTTTTGTTATTTGAATTTTGCCTTGTAAGGGCAGTGATCATTTCAAAGTAAAACATAATTAAGTACGCTATGCCAAAATTCGTGAAAATGAAAAGATTTCCAGGGACTTTGGTGCACCATTTACCTAAAATCGGGCGAAACTATATATGGGAGCTATATCTAAATCTGAACCGATTTTCACGAAACTTAGGACACATCATTCTCGACTTAAATCAGTACGCTATGCCAAATTTCGTGCAAATCGAAAGATATATAGGGGCATTGGTACACCATTTACCTTAAATCGGACGAAGATATATATGGGAGCTATATCCAAATCTGAACCGATTTTCTCGAAACTTAACACACATCATTCTAGATCTAATTCATTACTCTATGCCAAATTTTGTCCAAATCGGAAGATATATAGGGACTTTGGTACACCACTTACCTTAAATCGGACGAAAATATATATGGAAGCTATATCTAAATCTGAACCGATTTTTATGAAACTTGGCACACATTATTATAGGCGCAATTCAGTACGCTATGCACAATTTCGTGCGAATCAAAATATTTCCAGGGACTTTAGTGGACTCTTTACCTAAAATCGGGCGAAACTATATATGGGAGCTATATCTAAATCTGAACCGATTTTCACGAAACTTTGCACACATCATTCTAGACTTAATTCAGTAAGCTGTGCTAAATTTCGTATAAATCGATAGATATATAGGGACTTTGGTACACCATTTACTTTAAATCGGACGAAAATATATATTGGAGCTATATATAAATCTGCACCGATTTTTTTCCAATTTCAATAGGGTTCGTTCTTGGGCCAAATAAGTGAACTGGGCCCCAATTTCATTCAAATCGGATCACAAATGCGACCTTTGTTAACAAAAATACATGGACGGACATGCGAAAATCAACTCAAAAAGTGGTTCTATGCATATTCTCCCATGGGTCTATCTCGATTCATTTTGCCTGTTACAAACATATGCACAAAAACATAATACCCTGTACCACAGTGCGGTGAAGGGTAAAAATAGCAAACATTTAATTATGTTAATTTTAAACTAATTCCTATGGAACGGGTAGAATTTCTCTACAAACAACAAATGAAAAGAACAAATTTTGATTTTCGGTCATTTTAAGAATTGAGTATTGGTATACCAAGTACATTGAGGCTGATATACATATACGCAAAAAATTATTACTACAGGTGTATGTTATGAAGGTCCTGTCCAATTTTCGGTATTTTGAGGCTTGTACCAACCGCAGTTACCAACCGGAAAGGCTCTAAGTAGGCAGATCGGAGTTTCGGAGGCTGGTATAGGTCCATCGGACTGGTAAAAATAATACTTATCCCCAGATATTGATTAATACAGGTTAATATTTGCAAATAATACAGAGGTCCAGCTTACTTTTTGCTATGTTATAGTCCCTAGTCCAGTTTTCCAAACTTATAGAGTTTGTTTAAAGAGCCTAATTGTTAAATAATTTTTTAATGTACACAGTGGAGAGTGGAAAAAGTTTGGCGTACTGAATTTACTATAACCTAACGTGGGCCAATTTTTGTTGAAATCAATTCAAAAATTATATTGCTCCCCTATAAATTTTCGTCTGATATTAGGTAAATGACCCAAAATAAGCCGATAAACACAAAACGTATCCGAACTTACTATAACCTAACGCGTGGGAAGTTTCGTTTAAATCGGTTCAGATTTGGACATAGCTTCCATATATATTTTCGTTAGATTTGCACCAAACCTATCATGCTTCTTTATTACATTTTTGTGTAACTATATATTACATTTATGAGGTCTTTTTTGAAAATCTGTATTAAATATGATGAACACTTTTGTTGCACAGTGTTGTATCTATGTACAAAAAATAGACTTCATTAACAATATTTTTAAAGTATAAATATAAAGTTAGCAATATGATTAATGGAGCTAACGTTTACAAATGTACCATATTTATCCATTGTGGACTATTAATGAATGAAAATGTACCCAACTGGTGTGTGTGTGTATGTGTGAATGTTTCAATTTGCGAATATTAAAGTTATTTCTGATTTTATAGTTTCTTAATGACCGGTATAATAATAGACTAGATACAATTGTTTTGGTTAAGCACAAGTCAATGTCGAAAATTAGAATTATGTGCTAAAGCCAACAAAAAGAAGGCTTGACCATGACCGTTTTTTTAAATAAAGAATAGAAGTGCGTTGCTTAGTTATGATTAAACAAATGTACCTGAAAATTAGATTTTTAATTGATTAGATTTAATTCAATACCCCTTTTGTTGGAAATGATCATCAATCAAATTGAAGCTTTTACAAATTTGAAAAGCTTAATTTATTTAACATTATTTTGTTTAAAATTCAAATATTTGCATTTCAAAAAGCTTTCTTTAAATTCGCATACTGGTTGATTGTAAAACTTTCTGTTATGAGTTGAGTGATTTTTTTTCAAAATTTAACTCAGATAAAACTGTTATAAGAAAAATGTAGACACACAGTGTAACGAATTCAAATATTTTATTAATATTGAAATATATTTCGTTATCAGTGTGTATATATTCTTAAACTGTTAACTCAAATATCGCTCAACATAAATCAATAAAATTGATTTTGTAGAAATTTGATATAACACTTAGGTTTGAAAACTGGGCGGTATAGTCGCCCAAGAAATCAGACAAAAATTTAGTTTTTGGCCCATTTCATCCCCTAAATATTAACCGATCTTTACCAAAAACAATAGGGGTCTTCATTGGCCAGAACCCATCCTACATGCAAAAATTCGTGAAGATTGGTCCATAACAGTGGCCTGTATCGTGTTTACAAATTATAATGGACCCACGGACGGACGGATGGACACACATGTCTAGATCTACTCAGATATGACGATCGGTATACTTAAAGGTGGGTTTTGGACAAATATTTCGAAGCGTTACAGACTCTTGGGGCTGCACAAAGATATAATGCCCTGACAACATAGTTGTGTAGAGTATAATTACGCGGGATGACACTGGAATCGGATGAAATTAATTGCTTGAAGATAATGGATATTTGAACTAAATTGAAACAACCCATATACATATCAATCTAAAATTTATGAAAAATTGAATGTCAATTAATATCTAAATCGGAACCGATTCCAACAAAACTTACATACAAACAAACATACATCAATCTGGACCTAATTCAGTAAGTTGTGCAAAATATTGTCTTAATCGGATTAATGTTGGCATTATGTTGCTCCGTTTACATAAAATATGATTCAACTATATATGGGAGCTATATATAAAACTAAACCGATCTCAACAAAACTTCGCATACATCAGTCTGCAACTAATTCAGTAAGTTGTGCAAAATTTTGTCCCAATCGACCCAAATTTGACTCTTTGGTGCTCAATTTATATAAAATCGGACAAAACTATATGTGGGAGCTATATATAAATCTGAACCGATATCAACAAAACGTCGCCTACATCAATCTGGACACAATTTAATACTGTGTGTAAAATGTTGTCTCAATTGGACCAATATTGGCAGCATGGTGCTCTATATACATAAAATCGCACTAAACTATATATGGAAGCTATACCTAAATCTGAAGCGATTTCAACAAAACTTGTCACATACCAATCTACACCTAATTCAGTACTCTGTGCAAAATGTTGTCTCAATCGGACCAATATTGACAGTATAGTGCTCCATTTACATAAAATATCTAAATCTGAACCGATTTCATCAAAACTTGGCATATATCAATTTAGACCTAATTCAATACTCTGTGCTAAATGTTGTCCCAATCAACCCAATATTGGGAGTTTTGTGGACCATTTACATAAAATTGGACGAAACTATATATGGGAGCTATATCTAAATTTGACCATTGTAACCATTATACTCAACCCTGTGTGCTCTACATAAATACAAATTTGGTCACTTCAGCCGTTCAAAGTATTTGGCCATATCCTTGTAAAATATGTGATGTTCTGCATATATTAATGGCATCTGGAGCGATTAAAAAATCTAACAAAAACGGAACGTCATGTAAAATTTCAAAGCGATCAGTGCGACATTTTCACCCTATAATAGAACAATAAAGTTTTTATTAATTTAAAGGGTCTTTGTCCTTCAGAAGTAAATATACCCCCTGAGAATACAAATGTTGTCATTTTTCGCACTATTTGACTGGGACTATTAGACCTGCAAAATATTACCCGATCTTCATCAAAAAAAAAAAAAAAAAAAAAAAATCGATGCTTATTCTTAGACCAGATTCTCTTCCTGGTGTAAAATTTCGTGGTGTTTGGGTCATAATTGTGGACTCTAGAGCAACCAATCCTACATGCCCAATTTAGTGACGATGGGTTCATAATTCTAACTCAGCTAGTCGAGATATGACAATCGGTATACTTAAAGGTGGATCTAGGACCAATATTTCTTGGGGCTGCATAAATCTATTTGTAGTACAGTGTAGTTGTGTAGGGTATAATTTTGTAAATTAATACAAAGCCTTTCACTGTGTACATTTACTGTCGATCCTATATTTATCCAAACGAGCAATAGATGAGTCGTTTATTATACCCTAAACAACTATGTTGTCAGGATATTATAGCTTTGTGTAGCCCCAAAAGTTTGTAACGCCGCGAAATATTGGTCCTAGACCCACCTTTAAGTATACCGATCGTCATATCTCGACTAGCTGAGTCGATCTAGACATGTGTGTCCATCCGTCCGTCAATCTGTCCATTATAATTTGTAAACACGATACATACCACAGTTATGTTGTTTTTGGTAAAGATCGGTTAATATCTAGAGGATGAAATGGACCAAACACTTAATTTTTGTCGGTTTTTCTGGTCGCTCCAGAGGCCGCAGATATGGTCCGAACATATTACAATTTTACATGGAGGAGGTGATCGGGCTAAGAATAAGAATGCCTGTTTTGGTAAAGATCGGTCAATATTTAGCGGGTCAAATTGACCCTGACTTTTGTGTGAAAAATTACAAAATTTGTATTCTATAGCGTATATATTTACCCCTGAATGACATAGAGCCGAGAAGTTGATGGTATATCTAAGAGGAGTCGTTGGCCTTTAAATTGATACCAATTATATTGCCGTATGTACTCGGATGTGGGAGTTACACGTAAATATTTACAGGTGCTGACTTATTCATATATTATTTTGTAACCCATTACCACATTAGAGGGCGAAAATATAGGGCGGATCGCTTTGAAATTTTCTAAGAGGATCAAGGACAACGCCTATAATTGTCGGTGATGATCAGATAAAGTGGACCGAAAACTTAATTTTTTGTATTTTTTGAGTCGATTTATAGGCCACAATTGTATGACGAACTTCAACATGCAACCCACAGTGAGGGGAATCTGGACAAGTAATTTGAAGGACTGTAATATTCGGAAAATATGTCAGTGTAAGAAGAGGTGTTGATGACCTCTAATCGGACAAGAGGGTTCAAATATCACGAAATATTGCCCAGGCTTGGAGTAAACATCTGCAGAAAGCTAGAATTCCGTGGTAGTTGTGTAGGGTATCGTATGGTCGGCCCCGTCCGACTATACTGATCCGCTCACTGGTTTTTAAAATGGTTTAAGTCTATTTCTTCTTATATTGAAATATTTGGGGTTTGATTTTGTTTAAAAAATATTGTTAAGTGATATGAATTTGGTTAGTGGCTTTGTGCCCTTAACACGATAGAATATTTAACGTAATATGTTTTGTAAACTTTTCTAGAAATCCAAGATTTGTATCTGGGACTAATATGGACTTAAACCCCTTTCAAAATAAACGACTCAAGTTATCCTTTTAATATTATCAATTCTTATTGAGAAACGCCGTCAAAGCTCCATACCAATATAAATATGTGATCTCCTCAATTGAAGCGTCATTAAAAGCGTTTCGCCATATCTACTTCAGTCGGAAATACTTGTCTCTTTATAACATAAAAACACATAAGTATTTATAAATATTATTATTTACATTTATTTTCATTCAA
>NW_026889007.1:0-12408 GCF_032173495.1 Musca vetustissima
GAGTACAATATGATAACTTAAACATTGAATTTTATACATCTTAAAGTTAATCATCCACATCGTCATCATCCGCAGCCAGGGATGGTCCGTATGACGAATTTTCAGGTTTTCGACTGTCAAAAAGGTGTAAACGTCGAAAACGTCATATACCTGTATAAAATGCAGTAAACGTCATTTATTTCAATATTATCACCATATACAGTAATTTTCAAGAACATATCTTATTTTTACTGTATATCTGGCTATTCTTTACTAGAACTGATAAAAAATTCTGAATTTTTTTAAGAAAAAAATTTTGATATTCGATATGAATTTGAGTAAAGCATACGTTATTTCCAAATCGATAAATGTAAATAGCTATTTTATAAAAAACATAATGGTTTTGAGTGGGTTTCCGACGTTTCTGACGTATGTATTATACGTCGGAAATGTATTTCATTTACGTCACTGTTTCTGACAGGCCATCTCTGTCTGCAGCATCACCAAATTCTGATAATTGCTCAATATGTAAAAGGGCATTTGACACAATTTCGGGTCCGTGAATAAAAAACTTGTGCAAAATGGTAGGCATATTATACCAAGGATACGTTTCAACAAAAAGTCGTCCTGTATTGTGAGCATATATTTGAAATTTTTCATTATTAATCTCATGGCCACTGGATACAGCTATAACCGACACGTGCATTTTTATTAAATTAACATATATTTTTGTTATTTCGGCAGATTTTTTAGCGTTTTGGTGCGTTTTTTTTATTTCTTTAGCTAAAAATGTCATCTTGTCATTCATTGTTTGAGCGCTCGAATTCTTCATAAGCTTCGACGATTATAAAAAACAACGTTCGAACTTGTATCTATAAAAAATGGTAAAAGGGTTCTTTTACCCGACTACTTGAAACTGCACAACAGAACAATGAATATTATTAAAATAAACAAAAACAAAATATTATTGTAACAAAGAATATTATTTAAAAAAAAAAAAACAAAAATAACAACAATAAAATAATTAGAAAAAATAACATGAAAAACAAGAAAACACAACACTCAACAACAGCACCAGCCACGAGATCAATGTGACTTTTAGCTAATTTGACTGCTGCAACACTTGTATTAAACAATGCATAGCTTCTAAAAGGCACAAAAGGGCAGCAATATAACACAGATTTATGTCCTCTTTAATATAAACCAAAAATTATGACAGGAATGTGGACGAATAATAACTATTTATCCATTTAAAATATAACAATATTAATTTTTTTGGCATTTTCAATATAAATAACTAAATCTTAATCACTTCCAAGCACATTTTCATACTCAAATGTTAACGAAGTATTTGCAAAATAACCTAAACTTCATGGTTCCGTTGAAAAATGTTTAACTTTTACAATACTATTTAAAATAAATAAAATTTTCAAAGGGAACGTTTTCACTTTTTTCAGCCTTTTTTGGCACAAAAATTTGTATGAAGTTTGACTTTGAAGTTTCACTACAAAAACACCAGTCCACTTTTGACATTTATTTCAACGACAAGTGATGTAGAATTTTATATACTCTAACCGTGTGCAAAAATTTTTAACGATACTTAAAATTTAATTTTTTAATTAATCCAAGGAAACAGGGTATTCTAACCCACTGTGCGTCGGTTGTATTGCGATGTTCGGCTTTCAATTGTGGCCTATAGATATAAAACATTAAATTCTCGGTCCAGTTCATCCCAAAATTATTATCTGATCATCACCGAAAATTATAGGCGTTGTCCTTGAAAATACATGGATCCTCATGGAAAATTTCGAAGCGATCAGAGCTATATTTCCGCCCTCTAGTGGGGTAATGGGTTACTAAATAATATCTGTATACGTAAGCACCTGTAAATATTTAAGTGTAACTCCCACATCCGAGTACATACAGCAATATAATATTTGTCCGATTGGGACAAAATTTTACACAGAGTACTGAATTAGGTCCAGACTGATGTCTGCCAAGTTTTGTAAAAATCAGTTAAGATTTATATATAGCTCCCATCCCATATATAACTCCCATATATAACACCATACTCCAAATAATTGTCCATTTGAGGAAAAATTGATGTGTGATTTTGACATAGGTCTTATATATATTTTCTGAAGGGCCTATGTTTTTTTAACTTGCACGAAGTTTGGCAGAGGGTATTAAATTGAATTTAGAGTGATAACAAAAAACAAATGGATCCCATACATATTTTTACTCGATTTCATACCAATGGTACACCAAAGAATTTGACCGTTTGACATGCAATTTTTCATTGATTTCAGAATGGTATGTGTATAGTTTTTCTTTTCAATTGGTTTAAATGTCTATCTAGATACCTCATTTAATTTCGCCCGATTCCATCTCAATGGTCCTCCAAAGGTTCTATGTCTGTTCTATTTACAGGATATTGTAGATATTAACATCTCTTTTATATACCCAAATTGGTGAAGGGTATCATATAGTCGGCCCCGTCCGACTTTTAAACTTTCCTTACTGGTTATTTCTGGAAAAATGATTGAAAAAAGATGCCATGGTAGGTAAGAGGAGCCACTAACTTCATATATATTTCCCAAAAAATTTCCCCAGGGCCGCCCCCTGCGTACGTCCCTGCCTAATAGGTCCGAAGAGTACCATAAGAAGCACCTCCCTCCACCCCCAAAATAGGAAGGTATATGATAAAATTACATAAATACAATCCTAAATTTTTGGCAATGGCGTTTTAAACCACCAAGAATCCGCAATGCTAATTACAGTCACTTTCATTGGAAAATATAATGAGATTTTCCACAAACATAATCATAAGAAAAATTAAGAATTTTTAATCCGACCGTAGCTCAAAAAATACTTTTTCTTTGCATTTTTATACATTCTGTATAACTAAAAAGTAATATTAATTATTAAAATTATTAATTACACTTAAATGTTTGCCTTTTCTGAAAAGTTATGATTTTCTCCCTTTTCAACCAAAAGTTTTAAACAATATGCCATTATTAAACAATCATTTAAAATGGTTTAGATAATTAAAATAATATAGTAAAATGTGATCATCCCTCCCGTCTATTTATTTTCATGCCCAAATCATGGGTTTAGATACACTCATGATTTGGGTGTGAAAATAAACAGAGTTACAAAAGTGTCATTCCCAAACATTCATTAAAGCTGTCCAACTTCCTTATTTCCTTATCAGTTAATTTTTTTCGAAAAAAAAACATTTGAATAAATACAGACATTTATTGTCCTTTCTACGATGACCCTTGGTCCCTTTGCTTTTATTAACATACCCTTTCCTTAATAAGTCAGTGAATTGAAAATTGTAATTTAAATGTTTAGCCATTTTGACTTCATTCCACAATTGTCTAATGGATTTTGTTCTCGTTTGTTTTGCCAAATAAAAATTAGGTCACTTTTCTTTCACTTTTTTAAATTAATGGGACAAAGTTTTCTCGTTGCGTAACAATTATACAAATGACATTGTCCTATATAGCGGAAGAAGAAGTTATAAAATTTAAACAATTTTATTTAATTTAATTTCAAAAATTTTCAATAAACACTTAAAAAAGGTTTTTAATGGCGATATAACGCACCAAGCTGCTGTAACTCAACATAATATATTATGAAAACTTTGAAGGAGATTGTCAAGGATAATTTGTTTCAATATTTTTTATTTGTGTGTATAGGCGTACAAAAACATTTATCTAGTGACGGAAATAAACCACCTTCTATCTTCGAAATTTTACCCCATTCCCAAGCTTGTAAAAGCATTATGAAAAAAAAAATAAATACATTTTTCTGTTCTATCCCTTGAGTTCTTAAATTATTCGCACATCAATGGAAGACATGTCTTTTAAATTTGTATTTTAACAAACATTATTTTTAGTACTTTTCTACATTTCCATAGAAAAAACCATCCATACCATCAATGACTATGTTCTTGTGTCCTGCCACAGAAACGATAAAAATTTGGAATGTTTGAACAACTGTTGAAAGTTGTTTACAAAATGGTGTTAAAAGCATTTTTGGCTTTGTATGCCATGCTGTCGTATTGAGATTTGGCCCTGGGGTATTGATGTGCCTTCCAAAAGATACTTGATGTTGTCAATGTAAAGGAGAACTCCTTTGCCGAGAGAAGTGGCATATCATTTTTTTTTTTTTTTTTGAAATATCAAAGAAGCTGATCTTTGTTTGATAGTTGTTAAAATAAGATATATATTTTCGTTTTTATACCCTACACAACTATGTTGTTGAGCTTTGTGCAGCCCCAAGAGTTTGTAACGATCGTCATATCCCGACTAGCTGAGTCGATCTGGACATGTGTGTCCGTCCGTACATCCCCTTACCACATTAGAGGTCGAAAATGTAGCGCTGATCAGTTTGAAATTTTCCGTGGGATTCCAGTTATGGTCAAGGACAACGCCTATAATTTTCGGTGATGATTAGATAATAATTTTGGGATGAAGTGGACCGAAATCCTCATTTATTTTATTTATTTATTAGTATTTTTTTTTTTTTTTTTTTTTTTGAGTCGATCTATATGTCACAATTGAAAGCCCAACTTCACAAAATAACCCACGGTAAAGAGAACCTAGACAAGAACAGCCCTCGTCTACTGAATATTAGAAATATTTGTTGGCATCTAGTCGGACAAGAGAGTGCACATATCGCGAAATATTGCCAATGCTCGGAATATAGAACCATAGAAAGTTAGATTTTCGTGGATATTGTGTAGGGTATCATATGGTCGGCCCCGTCCGACTATACTGCTTCGCTCAATGTGATAGCTCCCATATAAGGGTACCCCCAATTTGCGGTATTTTGGGGTTCTTGATCGCGCTTTTCAACCGAATTCACTGAAATTTGGTATATTGGGTTCCTATTGGGTACTAAATGTCTCCACAAAAAAGTATAAATATAGGTCCACTTTTTCTGGTAGCCCCCTTATAACGGTACCTCTTAATTTTCAATTTTTTGGAGGTTTTAGTCGTATTTTTCCACCGAATTGACTGTAATTTAGTACTTTGAGTTCTAAATAGGTTCCAAATCACTCCACAAAAATTATGAATATAGGTCCATTTTTTCTGGTAGCCCCCATATAGGGGTACCCCCAATTTTCGGTATTTTGGGGATCTTGAGCGCGTTTTTCAACCGAATTCACTGAAATTTGGTACATTGGGATCTTATTGGGTACTAAATGTCTCCACAAAACAGTATAAATGTAGATCCACTTTTTCTGGTCGCCCCCTTATAACGGTACCTCCTAATTTTCAGTATTTTGGGGGTCTTAATCGTATTTTTCCACCGAATTGGCAGTAATTTAGTATTTTGAGTATTTAATAGGTTCCAAATCTCTCCACAAAAAATTATTAACATAGGTCCATTTTTTCTGGTATCCCCCATATAAGGGTACCCCCAATTTTCGGTGTTTTGGGGTTCTTGAGCGCATTTTTCAACCGAATCCGCTGCAATTTGGTATTTTGTAGTCGCATATGGTAACAAATCTCTCCACCAAAATTTATTAATATTCGCCCCTTTTTTGGGGCAGTCCCTATAAAACCCCATTTGTATACCCTCCACCATAGTATTAATTTTGTCATTCCGTTTGTAACTCATCGAAATATTAATTTCCGACCCTATAAATATATATATTCTTGATGAGGGTAAAATTTTAAGACAATCTAGCTCCCATAAACTTGTAAACTTTTCACCTGCGGAGGACATCGAGATAAAAAACTAGAACGTAAGGTTCGAAAATTAACTATAACCCGCATTTAGACCTAGCCCCTGTGTGGGAGGTACCAGAAGGAGTCGACCGATATTCCCCATCTTCGAAATTGAACTTAATTTTGAAGAAATAGTAAGATGGGATTTAGTCCAAAGAAAAATGGTGTCTAAAACAAATTTATTTTGATGAGGCACATTTTCACCGTGTCAAAGTGTATACACCCTCATTAGCCATAAGGCTGAGGGTATAATTATCCATTTTGAAATTTTTATTATGGTTTACATAATAGAAATGTCGGTATAGGTCCACTTTTTGGTATTTTCCCTATATTTTCAATTCAAGTACTTGTCAGTATATCTATGGTTGGGGGTATCCAAAGTTCGGCCCGGCCGAACATAACGTTTTTTCACTTGTTTCATAGAATGTTAATTTATTTTTATGCAAAACCGAAAAAGAATAAAACAAATTGTATAAAAACAACAAACTGGGATTCAGCCTGACTATATATTTTATTATTATTTCTGCTAATGTATAAATGCAAACATTTATATATTTACAAAAACCGGATCACTTGCACAATATTAAAAACGTTGAACTTTTGTTTGTAAAAATATTACGATGATTTATAAATGTTTATAATGTAGACTTTTTTTAGGATAGGTTCCACAGAAGAGTAACGGTTAATACAATACATTTATCTGACGACGCTATTAAAAACCTTTTGAACTAGCTCCATATTATGCATGCTAGCACCAGAGTATACCTCAAGACAGTAGAGAATGTACGGCATTACAATAGTATGGTCAATTGTGAGGTAGACAAAGGTCACAATTTTAAAGCCTTCTCAGTGTAATGTTCACTCTATCAATATGTGTTGCAAAATTTAATTTATTGTCTATAATCACTACTCCCTATCTGAATTATCCCCAGTATAAAAAAGCTGTATATCTTCTGCGAAAAGATATACTGAGCAAAAATTGCTTATGTGTAAAGTAATATCATTAATTAATCATAAGAAAAGCAATGGTCAATCACATACTCCTACAGAACTCCACTTTTAACCCCCAACACGTTCGACATAGAACCATTAACAACAACGCATTGTTCCCTATGAAATAAGTAGGAAAAAAATTTAGTTCGATAACACAAATTGCAAAAACCTACACATAAAATTGCATAATTCATTTCAGAATAATTTTGTCTAAAACTTTAAGAATTTTTTAATTAGGACTTGGTAATATTTTACATTTTTTGTAGTATGCTTTTCAGTTCCCTCTCTGATTAATATTTTATCTTTATATACCTAAGTTCACAAAAATAAGACATTGGTTCTAGCAATTCGCTTTATTGACACATTTAATGGAATGGCTTCCCCATGTTAATTATCGGATATTGGTTTATTAATAAATTACAACCAATGGCCAATTTGGTGTAATTTGTAAATATATTATGGTCGTTGTGGTGGTCAGTCAGAAAAACATCAGGAGTTATTGACAGTCGCTACCATACATTGCCACACAATAATCTGTAAAAATATGTTTATCAAATTTTAAACACACACTCAAAGGTTTTAATGACGTATACGATATGATTTACTACTTAATATATTTTTAGTTCATTTATTATAAACTATAACAGTTTTAATTAGCACTTGAGATGAAAAAAGAAATTTAAAAAATATTTTTTTGTTTTGGTAAGTAATATTTTGTGTTATTATTGTGATTAAAAATTATGTATAAACCTAAGTTGTGTGCAGTGTTGCCAAAACTTTGTCGATGAGATCTGTATTTGTTAAAAATTCATTATAAACACAAGTTGGAGTGAGTGTATTTTAAATATTCTTGCAAAACCTCGAAATATTCACCAGAGATTTTATTTATTCTTAATCAGAATAAACTTCTTCGATATATGCAATTTTGCAAATTGCTAATATTTGTAGGGTGTTTGGTAGGGGAGACTGGGGCACCTTCGGCACTTTTTTTAGAGCTCTATATATCAGTACTTATTCAACATATGTAACAACTTTATGGCTGATTATTGTCCCATTTTATAAAAATCAGTACCAAAAAGATATAAAAAAATAGTATTAGTTAACAAATTTTACAGTTTTGTAATAAAAAGTCAAATTTGCCGAATGTGCCCCAACCCGGGGTAGCTTCGGCATTTGATGGGGCACATTCGGCACCATAGGCATAGCCGGGTAATTGTCATCGCTATCAGTCTGGTTGAAATTCTGATCCTCTAAAGGCTCTATTTGGTTTTAATACGCCACACAATGTTTGAATTATAGGGCTTTATTTTCTAGCGGCGGACGTTTACATCTCAAGGTCGCACCTACCATCAGAAATAGGGGTTTTCTATCGCATTTTCGTCAATACAATCACGTTTGATCTTATATATGCATTTTCGAACCATATTAAAGGATAAGTTTAAAAGACAAACTCAAAAACATTTTAAGGAAATAATATTGCACAATCTGTATATGGCCGAATGTGCCCCACTTTAAAATGCCGAATGTACCCCGTACTTTTTATAGTTTTTTTCATTTTCTTCGATCAGTTTTGTAAAAACATTATATTTTTAAATATTTCCATAATAATACACATCGTAGTTAATTACTTTTTAATAATATTGTCATAAAAATTTAAAAAATTTTATACACGAAACACGTACGAAATTGAATTGAAATATTACAGAAACATCTATAAAAATACAAAAACCCATGTATCTAAATAAGCTTATTAGATAGAAATTTCAAACTTTGTGTCAGTTATTTATTTCGATATTGGATACCTATGTATCGAAACTAGTGATGTACGGTGAGAGCTTCATATCGAAAACGCGATTGCCGAAGGTGCCCCAGTCTCCCCTACTGAAAATGGGAAAAGGACAGATACTTTTTAGGGTAGCCCAAAACGAAAAATCTCCCTATAAAAAATTCGGGGTAGACTCCAGGGGGTGTCCGGGACGTTTTTTTTAATAAAATTGATTGAAATATCAAATTGCACTTTTTCAGAGGCTAGAGCATATGCAGAAAATTATGAATCTAGGTCAAGGTTTGCTCATAGCCCTCATATTAAAGTATCGAACAATTTTCGGCATTTTGAGGAGTTTAGTCGTATTCTCTGGGCTAATTAGGGTATAAAATATTTATAGGACAACTTCCGATATTTGGAAATATACTCCATATAAAAATTCCGTTCTATTTGCATACTTTTAAGGTTTTAAACCCCTTTTTCCCACCGAAGTGGCTGAAATTTAAAACATATGTTGAGTATTGATTTATATGACCTAAACCCCTATATAATGGTGAACGCGAGGCTATAATTTGACATTTTAGATGCCGATTGTATAAAAACACCTTTCCAGAAAATTTACAATTTAGGATCACGATTTGTACATTCCTCCCACCCACACATTTTTCCAAATAAACAACCTAATAGAGGACACCACATTGTGCAGGGTATAAAAAGTTCAGACAGATCACAGATTTACTGCCACTTTTACTTTGGAAAATCAAACTCATAGCTTGAAACATAAACATATTTTAACATAATTTCAATATGTGAAATCGAAGAACCTTTTTTTTTTTTTTTTTTTTTTTTTTTTTTGCATGAAACCAAATTGACAGAAAATGTTAAAAATATCCTGAATTTCTTTTGGTGATAAACGAGTTTAAAAAGTGGTAAATCTAACACTAAAAGTGCTAAATTGGCAACATTGGTTGGGTGTGTTGTTAAAAAATGCAATGAAATAATCTCTCAAATATATTTACCTTCCGCCTTTTTTGTTATATTTCTTCAATTATTCATCTAAAGAACAATACTTCGATTTGAAAAAAAATTAAATGTGAAAATAAAACAAACAATAAATAAGGTATTGTTAACTTTATAATCAAACATGGCATGCTATAGCATGATAAACGTGGCGTTCAGGTGTAAGGTAAGAAGAAAATTATGTTATGAACCTTTAAGACCAATTGCCAAGACAGAGATGTAAAAAAGTTTTAATTTGTCTTAAGAAGTTTCCATTACAGCAGATAAGTAATTATAATTTCCAATGAAACAAAGAAATAAGGAAACTATTAAATGCATCGTATAGAATGGCGATATTATTAGTTTGGGGAAAAAATAAATCCATTATTTTTATATGAACTATAGGTCTTTATTCAACATGCTTCAAAATGTCCGATTTGGGCCAAATATTTGTTGTATGATTTTTTGCCATTTTAAAGGTAACTTCTTAATGCCTCTCTCATAGACGTCCTGCTCTCTATTTCCAAAAAACTCTAGTAGTCGATTTCCACAACCCTCTCTAGATGCAAATTTTTTACCATTAAAGAAATTTTGCAATACAAAAAAAAATGTGATAATCGCTTGGTGCCAAGTCCGGACTGTATGGCGGATGCATTAAAACTTCCCAACCAAGGTCCCGAAGTTTCTGGCGAGTCACTGTAGATGTATGTGCCCTAGCGATGTTCTGGTGGAACACCACATTTCTTCTGTTGGTCAATTCTGGCCGTCTCTGGTCAATTGTAAAGTGTTTAAAACAGTTTTGTGGTCGATTTTTAGCTTTTGGGCGATGTTACGATTGCTAACATTCCGGCCAATTTCGATCATTTATCCGATTTTATTGACATTTTCGGCCTACCTGTGCGAGGTGCATCTTTAACATCAAAAATTCCTGAACGGAATCTACGAAACCAAAATTGCACATAATTGGCTGTTACTGTATCGGTATCATAAACCCAAAAAAAATTGTAGCCGCTTGGGTAGCATTTTCGCCTTTGTCAAAAAAAATGTAAAATGTACCGAATTTTCTCTTTGTTCACTTCCATTTTTAACACCCTGCAACTCACAACTGAATGCACCAAACAAAAACCAGCAAAATAATTTTTTTGGAGCGAAATGTCACCCTTCCAACTAGCATATAAATCGGAAATTGTTTGATCGATACTTTACGAGAATTCAATCAGTACATCCATCTGCCGAAAAAATAATGAATTTCTTTTTCCCCAACCTAATATTTTAATTAGCTACCATTTCTTAATTTAATTACTGCACACATATTTCACCGAAGGTTATTTTTAGCAACACTTTCCATGCACTAACTAAACAAAAAATCAATTATTTTGGCTAATTAAATTGTATTAAATTAAAAAGCAATAACTATTATGCTTTTAATTGCCCTTGAGCTATATACATAAAATATTGCTTATCCTACAGTCGGATGTGTTTGCTTTCTATATTATTAACTAAATTGACTTCTAATTAATTTTAAACTATTACACGTTCTCATATATGCCAAATATTATTCATTATCAAATATAATCATTATCAAAAACTAGTTTACAATAGTCACTGTTTATGTTATTGATATAAACCAAAAAATAACTGCATTCTCAGAAAATTTGCTCACTTATTTATTGGTCAATAAACATTTTCGTTTACATTTTACATATAATTATTTAAGATATTTTACACACGTTCATATCAATGATATAAATACCCTACACGAAATGTCTATTGGAAATCACTACTTACTTACTATTGACATTGTCACAAATACTATACTCAACACAATGCATTGTCACTATGTCAAAAAAGAAGGAGCATAACCATGCTCAGTTGGCTGTTAACATAACAAGTACTTCTTCTTATTACATGATATGTAGACAAGTTGTTGAAAATATGGAGACATGTCCCCACATTTCCTTCAGGGTATTAAATTAAGGGGACCCCCCCCCCCCCCATTCTCGGGGTCAAACATTTTTTTATTTAATTCGAATCTACACTAATTCAAGATTTTCTCTTTTGCGAATGGCGGGCACGATAACTCAAAAACTAATAACCCAATCGATTCCAAATTTTTACACGTTTCTGTGTGAGTGTATAGCTATATCGTGTGAACTAGGATAAAGTCAATCGGTGAAGATCTTCCTTATTTATTAACTTGGTTCTTGGTTAAAAATCGGCGATTTCCCAAAAATATTTTTTCAAAGGTCCGCCATTTTGTTAATTTTAGAGCGAAGTCAATAATCCTAGTTCATACGAGAGGGCATGTACTCTTTCTCTTTCGGATTCCCATGTTCCAGTGAAGAGTTATCATGCCCTCCATCAAAAATAAGGACTTCTTTTTAATTACAAAAAACAACAACAAAACAAAAACAAAAATTTTTGTAAATTATTTTTCTTGAAATATATATGTCGTCAGCTAAAATGCCAAAAAGGCGTAACTAACAAAAGCATAATTGTGTAGGAGAAGCAAAAAACAGTTTTGAATGAAAACTTTAAACATGTCAAAAAAATTATGCCCGGCAGGGTGATATTGCATATGACGAATAATAGACTATAATTGTTTTAACAAATGTAGTTATTTAGTTTAATGGCAGTCATAACAATTAAGTAAAAACGATGTGCAAAGTTACAAACCTTAACAAGCATTGGTATTGATTACCAGCCCATTGAAAATCTTGAAAAATTAAAGTCGAGAATGGGGGTTCCCTTCAGTCAGATTTTAAATATATTTAACTATACCCTTCACCACATGGTATTATGTCTTTGTGTATATGTTTGTAGCATGCATATGAAAAGGTTCCTTTTGAGAATATGCATAGAATCACTTTCTGTGTCGATTTATGCATGTTTGTCCGTCCGTCTGTTGATGTTGAATTGTAAACAAAG